>NW_006779050.1:2794540-2826334 GCF_000442215.2 Lipotes vexillifer | reverse complement strand
ATCGGAAGAATTTTGCTAGAACAGGAAACGTGGGAAGATAAGGAAGGAGGAAGGGATATTTTAGGCAAAAAGAATAATGTGTGCAAAGACAAAGGAGTATTTTAATAAGTATGGTTTGCTCTAGGAACTGCTAAAGAGATCAACATGGTGGGAATATAACAGTAGATAAATAAATCAAGAGCGTGAAATTTCAAAAGTCCCTACCTGGGATCTTGCTAGTAGGGTTCTAATAGCATTTCTTTTTCAAAAGAATGATTCCATAGGGTTAAGAAAAAACACGAGCCATTATTCCTAACCTGATTCAGAGGGTACAGAATGCAAACACTGAAGGAATAATTTTTCTGCATGTAGAATTTGATCATAAGGAATTCTTAAGTCATTTTCAACTCCAAAAGAATGAGAAAATTTTTTTGTTTATTCTTTCTAATTAAAACCATACTTTTAAAGTTTTTTTAAGAACAGGAAATTTGGAAAGTGATTAATTCATACCATGGTCCAATTATTTTAAGGTATGTGGAAGGAAGCTGTAGACAAAAGAGAAGGTACAACGTTACAGTTTTTGTCACAGGATGTGGTAGGGGAGGGATGGGAAGAGTCCAGTTTGTTTATTCTGCTGTGTCCAGCTATGGGCTGTCCTATGTGATGCATATTGGAAAATGCGCCCTGAGGTCCACGGAAACTAATCTTATCTGTGATGGCAGCTGCAAGAGAGGATTTAATAGCAATCATTACATCTAGAGGTAGATGTGAAGAAAACTTTATGAAGAAAATTTCACTCAGCTAAATATTCAAGCAAATATTTGTCAAGTAGATAAGGCAGAGAACTTAATCACTGAGTCTCCAAGAGTGGCTGTGGAGTGAGAACCTCAACATGGGAAGGGGTGGCTGGCTCTCACCGTTTTGACCCCAGGATTCACCTTTAAATTGAGCAATTGTTGAACACTGGCTTGAGGAGAACACTTTTCTCTTTTTAACCCTCAGACCCAAGTGTGGGCACACCAACTAACTCTTAATTCCTCACATCACTGCAGACATCAGAGAGCAGTAATTAAGGCTTTCCTAAAGATGATAGTGGCTTTTCAAATAAGGGCATAACCAACAATTAAAAATGATACAGTCTGTCTCATCAGACACCTCGCTCTTTGGAGACCACTCAACCTGTCCTATCCTTATGTATTCCAGGGAGAGAGCATGTGCAGAGTCTCATTCTTTTGATTCTAAGTTTCAATTAAGTCTTCCTTAATATTTCTTAATCTTGTGTCCACCTGTCTTGGAGGACTAAAGAAAGTGTGCTGTGTTCAAGTTTGTAGGAGAGCAGTTTTCTCTGAGCCTAAGAAGCAGGAGGATTCATTATTACTAATATGGAGTTACAACACAATGTTCCTTTTGCTGAATGTGATGGTGCTAGGGTGACCAACTTGCTCCAGTTTGACTGGGACTGTCTCAGTTTTATTTTAATTGTGGTAGAAAATACATAACATAAAATTTACCATCTTAACCATTCTTAAGTTTACAGTTCAGTAGTATTTAGCATATTCACATTGTTGTGAAATAGATCTCCAGAACTTTTTCATCTCACAGAATCTGAAACTCCATATCCATTAAACAACACCCCTTCTCCCCCACTCCTCAACCCCTAGTAGCCATCATTCTACTTTCTGTTTCTATGAATCTGACTAGTTTGGATACCTCATATAAGTGGAATCATGCAGTATTTGTCTTACTGTAATTGGTTTATTTCATTTGGCATAATATACTCAAGGTTCACCCACATTGTATCATGAGACAGGATTTCTTTCCTATTTATGACTAAATAATATTCCATTGTATATATATATATATATATATATATACTAAATTTTGTTTAATCCATTTAGCCCTCAGTGGACATTTGGGTTGCTTCTACCTCTTCACTATTGTGAATAGTGCTATGAACATGGATGTGCAAATATTTCTTTATGATTTTGCTTTTAATTCTTTTGGATATATACTCAAAAGTGAGATTGCTGGCCCATATGGTAGTTCTATTTTTAATTTTTGAGGACCTCCATACTGCTTTCCATTGCAGTTGCACTGTTTTATAATTCCACCAACAGTGTATAAGTGTTTTAATTTCTCCTCATCCTCATCTTGTTATTGTTTGCTTTTTTGAATGTAGTCACCCCAGTCGGTACAAAGTGATATCTCATTGTAGTTTCCACTTCTCTGATGTTTTGTGATGTTAAACATCTTTTCATATATTTATTGGTCATTCATATATAATCTTTGAAGAAATGCTAAGTTCTTTTCCAATTTTTAATTGGGTTATTGATTTTTTATTTTTGAGTTGTAGGAGTTCTTTCAATATTCTTGATATTAACCCCTTATCAGCTATATATGATTTGTAAATATTTTCTATTAATTAAATAGGTTGTCTTTTTACTCTTTTAATTTTGTCCTTTGATGCACAAAAGTTTTAAAGTTTGATGTAGTCCCATTTATCTATTTTTGCTTTTGTTGCCATATCCAAGAAATAGTTGCCAAGTCCAATGTCCTGAAGATTTTCCCTTATTTTTTTCTATTTCTGCAAAAAATGCCTTTGGAATTTTGAAAGAGATTGTGTTAAATCTGTAAATGACTTTGAGTAGAATGGGTGTCTTAATAGTATTGTCTTCCAATTCATTAACACCAAATTCTTTCCACTTACTTGTGTCTTATTTAATATCTTTCAGCAATATTTTGTAGTTTTTAGTGTAAAAGTCTTTTACTTTCTTGGTAGGATTTATTCCTGAGTATATTATTATTTTGATGCTATTGTAAATGGAATTGTTTTCTTAATTTCCTTCTTGGATAGTACTTTATTAGTGTATAGAAATGCAACTGATTTTTATATAATGATTTTATATCCTGCAACTTTGCTGAATTTGCTTATTAATTCTTTAGGGTTTGTCTTGTTTTGTTTTGGAATCTTTAGGGTTTTCTACATAGGGACTGTCTGAGTTTTAATGCAGAAAGCACTGTATCCTGGGAAATTTCTCAGTACTAGGAAACTGGAATGGGTGGTCACTCTAGGTGTTGCTGGTGATGGTGGTGGAGGAGCAGTAACTATTGGTAGCAAGACTGTAGTTTTTTTTTTTAATTGAAATTTTACTGAAAAATTTGTAGATTTACATATAGTTGTATGCAATAAATTTTCATAAATTTTATCATTTCAAAAAATATATATATGCATACATATATGCGTGTGGGTATGTTTGTGTGTGTGTGTATTTTGAATCATATACAGTAAGTAATTTTGGAGCATTAATTTTTTTCACTCAGCATAAACTCTGAGGATTCATTCAAATTGTGGTTTGCAAGTGAGTAGAAAATATTTGTGTGGGATTATTTCTGAGTTATCTGTTCTGTTTCATTGATTTACATGTGTTTATGCCTCCACAAATACCACACTGTCATGATTACTACAACACAGTAAGCCTTAATGTAAGATAGAGTGATTCATCCCACTTCATTCTTCATCAAAATTGTCTTAGCTGTTCTAGGGCCTGTGCCTTTTCATATAAATTTTAGAATAAGCTTGACTACATCTATGAAAAACTTTTCTGAGATTTTGATGGGAATTGCATTAAACCTGTAGATCAATTTGTAGAGAACTGACATTTTTTTGGAAACGTTTTATATTGGAGTACAGTTGATTAACAATGTTGTGTTAGTTTCAGGTGTACAGCAAAGTGATTCAGTTACACATATATACATGTATCTATTTTTTTTCAAATTCTTTTCTCATTTAGGTTGTTACGTAATATTGAGCAGAGTTCCCTGTGCTATACAGTAGGTCCTTGTTGGTTATCCATTTTAAATGTAGCAGTGTGTACATGTCAATCCCAAACTCCCTAACTATCCCTCCCCTGGAGAATTGACATCTTTACTGTTGAGTCTTTCAGTTTGGTATGTCTCTCCATTTATTTCAGTTTCTTTACTTCTTTTATCAGTATTTTATCATTTTCAGCATATAGTTCCTGTATGTGTTTGTTAAATATATACCTAATATTTCATTTTCTTTAGAATGATTATAAATGGTGTTCTGTTTTTAATTTTTATTTCTTTATGCTCATTGTTAGTATAAAAAATGTGAATGATTTTTGTGTGTTGGTCTTGTACCTGCAGCCTTGCTAATGAGTTTTTTCTGTGTGTGTGTGTGTGTGTGTGTGGCATTTTTGGAATTTCCTATGTAGACAATCATGCCACGTGCAGATAGGGATATTTCATCTCCTCCTTTTCAATCTATGTTTCTTTTATTTATCTTATTGCCTAACTTCAGTGGCTAAAATTTGCAGTGTTATGTTGAATAAAAGTGGTGAAACAGACATCCTCACTATCTTCCTGATTTTAGGGGAAAGCATTCAGTCTTTCACCATTAAGTACATTGTAGGTTTTTAAGATGCTCTTTGTCAGTTGAAGGAGTTCTCCTTTATTACTGATTTGCTGGGAGTTGTTGTGATGAGTGGATTTGAGATTTTGTCAAAGGCTTTTTCAGCATCAGTTTATCAATTGATATGATCATATGACTTTTTAATTTAGCTAGTTGTAACGGTAAATTTCATTGATTAATTTTTGATTGTTGAACCAGCCTTGAATGCCTGGAATAAATACCATGGTATATAATTCTTTCTATACATTATTGGATGCAGTTTTCTAATGTTTTGTTGAAAATGTTTATGTCTAAATTCATAAGATGTTGATATATTGGTCAATAACTTTTATTTTGTTTTGTTTTATTTTGGTTCTGGCATCACGGTAATACTGTCCTCATAAAACAAGTTGGAAAGTGTTCTTTCTTCTTCTGTTTTCTAGAAGAGACTGTGTGAAATTTGTGTAATTGTTTTTGAAATGTTTGATAGAATTTTCCAGTGAGACCATCTGGGCTGGAGATTACTTTCTTGAGAGGTTTTTAATTAAAAATTAAGTATATTTATCTACTGGTTGAAGAACTATTCAGATTATATATTTCATCTTGGATGAGTTTTGGTAGTATGTGGTTTTCAAGGGATTGATCTAATTCTTCTAAGTTGTCAAATTTATGAGCACAAAGTATTTCATAGTATTCCCTTATTATCCTTTTGATAACTGCAGGCTTTGTTGTGATATTCCCCATTTCCTTTTTGATATTGGTAATTTATATCTTCTCTCATTTTGTCAGTCTTGCTAGAGGTTTAGCAATTTTCTTGATTAAAAAAAGGCAGTGTTTTGTTTTATTGAAGATCTCTATTGCTTAACTTATTTTCAATTTCATTGATCTCTGTTCTTTAATATTTTCTTCCTTCTGCTTGTTTCAGCTTTATTTTGCTCTTTCTTTTCTAGTTTTTTGAGTTAGGAACTTAGATTACTGACGTGCAAACTTTGCTTATTTCTAATGTAAGTGTTTAGTGCTAGAAATATCTTTCCTGGTGCTGCAGCTTTAGCTACAGCCCAAATAATTTTATATGTTGTATTTTTATTTTCATTCAGTTCTATGAATTTAATTTTTTTTCCTTTGACACTTTCTCTTTGACCCGTGGATTATTTAGATGTGTTGCTTGATTTCCACATGTTTAGAGATTTTCCTGTTGGTCTTCAGTTATTGATTTCTAGTTTGATTCTTTAACAGTCAGGGAACAGATTGTCTATTATTTAAATTATTTTAAAATTTGTTGTGGTTGGTTTTATTGCCCAGGATATGGTCTATCTTGGTGACAGATGGCCTGGACTTGAGTCCTGGTGTCATATCCTGTAGTTGCATCCTAAATGGGTGCTAGGTACATGGTCACAACCTGGTTGAGGAGACCTGTCCTGGATGAGGCTGAACCATACAAGGAGCAGAAAGAGTAGATGATGGAGCTCCATGGAGGAGTTTCATATCAACCAGTGATTTGAAACAGTAAGTTAGAGCAAGAAAACATAATTACATACTAGAGTTATGTTGCTATAATTCAGAACTAGAAAGTTGCACTAGAGAAAGGCTGAATAAGAAGAGATAAGCTTAGGTCAAAAAGGCAAAAGGGGATGCGTTAGGGGGAGTGTTTTGGGGTGGGGGTGGTGAGAAGGCTAAGCATGTTTCAGAAAAGGGAATCACAGAATCAAAGATGTTCCACACAGTTAAGTGAAAGTGACACACTCAAAATCAATGACTAGAAAGTGGCTAAGAATAAAAGGCAGGCTTTCTGATTCTACATGCATTGTTTCTTTCTCACTAGTTTTCCAAATATATGAAAAATAAATAAACAAGATATGGAGCCTCATGAAAAAGAAAAAAAAAACAAAAAACCAAAGTACTATCACAAGATTTAAAATAAATTTAACCAAATTTAGCAAAGCCTCTGTTTGGTTGCAGAAATTCTATGTCCTCCTTCAATAATTAAAATAGTGCTAGATGCTATAAGCAGAAGGAACCTGAAATCTTGGTAACTTATAACAGTTATTTCTTTTTTGTTCATGTAAAGTCCAATCAGAGGTGTGTTGTAGAGCATGGCCACTGCTCCATGCAGTTATTCAGGAACCCAGACTGAGCAAGACTCATTTTCAATCTGTGGCTTCCAAGTCTTTCTAGGCATCAATTCCTGTTGGTGAATTGGGGAAAAGAGAGAGAGAGTATATAACCACATAGAAGGTGTCTATGAGCCAAGCCTGGAAGTTATGTACATTATTTCATCCACATCTCACTAGTTAGATATTAGTCAGATGATAGCATTCAAAACTAAAGGAGACCAGAAAATGTACCTTAGTTTGTAGACTAGGAGAAAAGTGAAATAATTTGGTGAACAGCTACCCAACCTGTGTTACATATTATTTATCCACCAGGACCTCTTTATATAGTGCACCTGTATTACCAGTGGTCATCTAATCAACAATTATTGCCATATTCCTTGATTTTGTAAGTTGTTTTGGCGAAAGACTTTGTCAGCACTCCTAAAGGCTATGAATGGGATTATTAGTTTACTGATACGACTAAAAGTTTTAAAAGAAGTCATTGTCTGTGTTGGCAACATTAAGTGATGTCCAGCTCATACTTAATAGGGCAAGTTCTCATTTTGGGATACAACAGTTTCCTTAGTTATATGTATACTTTCCTTCTGTGACAACATATCCAGGTAGAACAAATGAGAAAGGATGCTGAAAGGCTTCTTCAGTGACAAGGATTTGGAACTATTGAATAAGAGCAAGATTTCACAAAATGTTCTTGTGAAACACTAGTATTTGGATATACTCCAAAGGGGGAAAGTGGTTCTTTACTCATAAAAGTTTAGAAAATGATGAAACTCAAATCTGTCTCGAGTATTCACGATGCATATGAACATATTAAAGATTCTAAATAATCCTGCCATAAAGACATCTTTGGTTTTTATCTTAGCTTTCCTAACACTTGTCATGGATCACTGTGTTTTAGTGCCATATACTACTGTGATACATCTGTGGGCAAATCCCATTTGACTCCCGCTGCAATCAAACATCCTAGTTTCGAATGCCACTTTCTATGCTGAAAGATATTTTGTATTTATTAGTAAGAAAGCACTGTTCATATTAGTAATATTGTTTTGTAGCATTTTTTTTTTTTTTTTGGTAGCAATTTATTTGCAGAATTGCTATTTTCTAACCCAAATGGCATTGGTAACAACTAACTATTGTGTTTTTCTAGAGCTAATTCCATTCCTTTGGAGTTCAGAGTTTGGCGGTACGCGGGCCTCTCACTGTTGTGGCCTCTCCCGTTGCGGAGCACAGGCTCCGGACGCGCAGGCCCAGCGGCCACGGCTCACGGGCCCAGCCGCTCCGCGGCACGTGGGATCTTCCCGGACCGGGGCACGAACCCGTGTCCCCTACGTCGGCAGGCGGACTCTCAACCACTGCGCCACCAGGGAAGCCCTGTTTTGTAGCATTTTAAAAATAGGTAGAATAAAATAGATCTAGCCATATTTTCACTTTTTATGCTTACTCCCTTCTTCATTTACCAGCAGCCCTAGTACCAGTAGGGTAAACATTAATTTATATAGTTTTTCCTTCTTCTCCCTTAAAAAGACCTTACATTATGTACACTTTTACTTTCTCCATAGGCTGCCAACTTCACTTGATGAATTCTGAAATTCTTTTTCTACTACCAATATTTCTTTATTTTCCATAGAAGTCTTTTTCACTCTGGTGTTTACTTCTCTTCAGGTAAATAACCTCGGGCCCTTTCCTCTACATCCACTTCTTCAATTTTTTTTTTTATTTTTCTTTTGTACATTCTGAAACTGAACCAGAGACCAAGTCAGAAAGAGTGCCTGAGATTGAGGTGACAGCATTTCTAACAGGGACTAAGAAGCCTTTTGTGGAAGGTGAGGGCAATTTTCACTATCATCTAGGAATGGTAGATGCCACCACAAGATGGCACTCATTTGTTTTTAGTTTCTAATGATGAAAAAGTTGTGATTTTATACTGGGATAGAAAACAAAAACAGAGCTTTCACTGTATTTCAAAAATGACCTTGCTTACTTTATATGCTATCATTTTTTATTATGTTTTATACGTACACAAAAATAAGTTCTACTGGATTTGGGGGATAGAATATTATGAAAGTATGTATGCTAAACATTATAGTACTTGAAGTAAGTTAAAATTTATTATTTATTTCATTAGGTACCTTTTTTAGGAAAACTATTGTGCTTGCTTTTTTCCCTTCTCTCTTTTCCAGCGTAGTTACCAGTAAACTCTAAAAACCTGTGAACCGATATTAAACATTGAGGTTCACTGATTTTGTACCAGTCTATGCCGGTTCTTCCTTTTCTTGAGAGCTATCAGTCAGCACCACTTGTGCAGATGAGCTACTACCAATCTCCAGACAGTAGGTTATTTTTTAAATGACTCAAGAAAAACAAACAGTCTATTCAGTGGTGTTGGAGTATTCTTTATTCTGGTGAAACTTCCTAAGTTTGGATTAAGACCACAAGAAATCAAGACATTTCGGGGACCATATGGTGGTATTGGTTTGGCCCTCAGGAAATCAAAAGGAAACTCTAGTGTTCCAGGGGCTATTTAATCTATGAATTTACTGTAATTTGCTTTAACAAAGTAAGTCTTAAATTATCTGGAACTGTGCTTCTAGTGTGTAGCAACTAGCCACATGTGGCTATTTAAAATAAGATTAATTAAAATTAAACAAAATTAAATACTTCTTTAGTCACACTAGCCACATTTCAAGACCCCAATTGACACATGTTAATAGTGGCTACTGAATTGGACAGAACAGAGTATAGACTTCATTACAGCTGAAAGTTATCATGGACAGTGCTAATCTAGAGACTATTATTATTTCTAGTTCATAGATGAATGACAAAAAGCTATAACTGCATCCTTGATTATTAGCTTCAATTTGTTTAAATCAGTCTTAGTTGCTTGGATATCAAATGC
Source organism: Lipotes vexillifer (assembly GCF_000442215.2). NCBI lineage: Eukaryota > Metazoa > Chordata > Mammalia > Artiodactyla > Lipotidae > Lipotes > Lipotes vexillifer. The sequence continues at coordinate 2,816,934 of NW_006779050.1, read as the reverse complement.
TTTTCTGAGCAGCTGTGTAGTCTATTGGAAAGACTATTGCATAGGGAGCTGGAATAATTGGGGTTTGGCCCAACTAGAGACTCATGATTATGAGAAGATAATTTGACTTCTTTAAGTTATTTTTATTTGTGGAAAATCAATCTATGAAATATGTGTAGAAAAGAGCAAGCTTGACTGCTATCATTAGTAAGGCCTGCTTAGAAGCTTGGCCTTGGACTGGCATCTGGGAACTTGGTTTTCAGGACAGTTCCTACCATTCCCTCATCAGAGTGGCTCACTGGACCAAAAATGCTTGTACAAATAATATGGTTTATGCTGAAAACCTGCTTTCTTTCTGGGAGTCTGGAATTTGTGTACATGCCAGGCAAAAGGTGCCTACAGGACTAGTCCCAAATAGAAACCCTGGTGCTGAGCCTAGCGAGCTTTCCTGGTGGACGAAATTTTGTTGTCATAACTCATTTGTTGTCACAACTCATATCTGGGGAAACTAGGCATATCAGCAGATGACTCTGGAAGCTTGTGCCTGGTTTCCACTGGACTTCACCCCATATGCCCTTTCCTTTTGCTGATTCTTCTTTGTACCCTTTTATTGTAATAAATCATAAAGATGAGTAAGACTATATGCTGAGTTCTGTGAGCCCTTCTAGTAAATCATCAAACCTGGGGTTGATCTTGGGGACCTCATAATCACTTTGAAGTATGAAGTAAAAAGCTTAGAAATAAGTTTGAATTCCAAATAAGTTTCCAAATGCTTGCATATTATTGCTAGTAATCGTAAGGGATCTGGCCAAGAAGAAAAAAAAAAAAAATCAGACAGAAAAATATCCATTCAAAAAATATAAAAAATAAAATTGTTTAAAATGAAACTAAAAAGCTATGGACTCCTGAATAAATTATGTCTAAAAATGTTTAAGAGAAAATTGTTGTGATTTTGCTGATATTAATTGAGGAACACTTTGAATCCCAACTATATGTTGGGATTAGGGAAGATATAACCTGGCAAAAACAAAGGACCTCATGCCTTTCTTGGACTTTTGAGTATCCTCAGAAAAACTTCCAAAGCTGCCTGGAAATGTGAGCTGGAATGGCTAAGATAAGGATTTCAGTGAAACGGATAGCAGCCATCTCTCTTTGGATCAAGTTTAAAGAAACCAAAGAGTTCTCTTAACATAAATCCCTGGTTGTTAATCTGTCTTTTTACACAGGTTTAAGTGACTGAATATCTCAGACATGCTACATTTGGGTGGATCTTGGCAGTGGCTGAGAAATATAGTCTTAGCTTCCAGTGCTGGGAGTGGGATCTGAGCTCTCTCTCCTTTATTTTATTTTATTTTATTTTTCATATTTTCTCTGCATTTTTATTTTCTCCTTTATTTTAAAAGTGACTTTTATAAGCATCTTCTTGCAGCGAATGCTCTCTTAGTTCAAATATCAATCTTTACATAAACATGAAAATTTATCTTTCTCTTTGTTTTACAATTCAGTCATCTCTAAATTCTAAATGTCAACTCATCCTCTCTTCTCATTTCTATTTTTTACAGCATGGTCCCAGGAGAATAAATGCTTGGTTTCCTACAGAGGTAACTGGTGATAGTACCTAAGCCTTCCTTCTTCCTTCTCCCTTTTTTCCATTCTCCAGAGTACTTATTCGACAACCAATTCCAGAAAGTTTGGATCAAAACACCCCAGGGTATCAAAGCATTTGAGGGCCTTAAGTTCATATGTGAATTGTTTCTAGGGAAGGCCCAAAGGTTGTCCTCATGACCACAGGGTCATTTAAAAGTCTAACAAAAGGGGAAAAGGAAAACAAGTATCAAACTTTATGGAGTCTGCACTAGCATAGAGGGTAGGACCATAGATGTATGGAACCAGACTGCTTGGGTTCAAATTCCAGCCTCTCGAAGTATTTCTGTTGTCCTTGGGCAATTTTTTTAATGACTCTATGCTGTGATTTCCTCATCTATAAAATGGGATAACAGCACCTACCTTACTGAGATGTTATGAAAATTAAATGAGTTAATATAAATTTCATAGAACACCTAGTAAGTGTTATATAAATATAGTGACCATCTAATTGAGCACCCAAAGTGGAATGCATTTGAAGATGAAAGGGGGAATTATAAATAATTATTCTAGGACAACAGGTGTAATATAAATTTAAGTGTTTGGTATTATTATTTTTAAATTTTACTTGAAAGCAAATTTAGGTTTTTGAGAAACCAGGTCTTCTACAGGTGGCATATTCATTGATATAAACTTGCTTCCTTATAAAAGTTCAGAATATGATTTAAAAATAAATAAAATTACACCCTTGTGTGATAGGACTGCAGAGAGATGAATTCAGTTGGGTCACAGGAGCACACATTGAATTGTCAATCTTCATTTGAGATCTGAGAGACAATGCTTACTGAGGACAGGAAAATCTCTTCACACTTTAAATAGGTACATATTCCAACGTATGGAGGATGAGGGCCTAGAGAACTTTATTTGAAGGTGAAGTTAGTTAAATTAGATTTCTAATGGGCCAGCCGGTTATCAAAGCCACTAATGACAGCAAAGCAGGTGTGAGACAAACAATTTACCAAGCACTTTGGCCTTGCTGTCTTTTACGTGGATGGTTATGCTTTCTCCCGAATTATTTTATAACTATAAAGTACTAATGATGACTCAAACAATCTGACCTTTCACTTGATAAATATTGTTTCCTTCCAGAGTAGTCCAACCTCAGATGTCATTTATGCATGCTTCATTCTGATGATTATTTCACAGTCACAACAAATATTTCTCCTTTCTCTCTAGCTGTCTTGTCTAACTACAGGCCCTTTCTTGGCACTTGACAGAAGAGGGAGAGAACCTTTCCTTAGGTGGCATAATTCCTCAAAATGTGTTCACTCTCAGGAGCAAGGATGGTAGATAATAATGAGACAGGCAGGGAATCAACAGTCCCAGAACTGAATGAAGAATTGGCAAATGTATCAAGGATGTGTAATCAAAACATGCCATTCTCTGCTAAGTAAAGTCTAGCTGAACAGAGCCAAACTGCATGCCTATTTTTCTAGATTTTCTTCTTTTTAAAATTTTCTTTCTAATGTAAGAGATGACCTACAGAAGAAGAAACAAACAAAACTGATGACAAAGGAGGGGCTTAAATGTTGCTAATGTTAGATGAGAAAATGCCTAATGGGGAGATTGAGTCCCAGAAAATAGTAGAGAAAAAATAACTTTGTGAGATTTTGAAAACCAGAGATTAACAAAAATGTTAATTCCAAAAAATAGAAATTTTAATGGACGTTCCTTAATATTTCTTAAATTACAAATTTTGATATTAATTGGATAATCTAGGCCATTTGTGACTATAAACTAAAACTCATTATAGCATAGATTCAGTTGTATGGCAGATCAAATCATGCTCCATTGTTGGCAAACAGAAACTAAAAATTAAAAGTATGATACAGCACAGTTTATAACATTAGTCTTGTATTATAACTTGTTGATTGAGCACTTACTATATACAAGGTATATGATAGATGCTTTTCCATGTGGTTTACATGTATTTTTTGCATTTGATCCTTATAGCAGCCTATGGAATAGGTATCATTATTGCCTCTAAGATCCAGGGAAGTTAAATCATTTGCCCAGGGTCTCACAGCTAGTAAGTGGAGGAGTAGAGGTTCATACTCCAGAGCTCATGTCCACGATTTTTGTTTAATTCTGACCTCAGCATCATTACCAGAAAGAGATTCAACTCTGAACACATATCTTAGATTAATGCTAAATACTTTTAACACATAGCACAACAAAAACATCTGAAGGCAGGATGCCACAAGATCCTGCTTTTGTTGAACTGAATTACAGGTCTGATGTGGATTTAAAATAATTCTTGTGTTTATGGCTGTTTATATATTGTTTGTGTCGGCCAGAAATAGAATCAAGTATTAAGTATCAGGACCAAAGCCAAGTAAATTGAAGATGCCAGAAATAACTAAAAGCTCAGAATGAATTACACCAGTTCTTTAGGACACTCTGGGGTATTTATAGAGGATGTTTCCAATCCAGCTCTTAAGGCACTAAACTCTATATAAGGCATCAGATAAATAAATGTAGCACTCCATAATCTTTATTCAGTGTTGTCTGAGAAATGGTTTTCTTTCAGAGAGGCCAGCCTTTTACATTTGACCTCAGAGTGTAGTCTACTGCTTTACAACTCACTTGTACTATATAGGCTTAGAATAAAATGTGTGCAGTTAGATAAGTAGACATTTTAGCTGATTAGATGCCCTGAAACAGTGGATTTAGAACCATTACTTTAATGCAATCTTATTCCTCCACCCAATGTCACAGATAAAAGCAGAGCTGCTCTGGAGGAAGAAAGGAAGGGGTGGGGGCCTGGAGCTGCAGGAGTGGAGTCTCCTTTTGACCTGTGCACTCAGATAGCCCCAAGGGTACCTACATTACATGGCTAGGGCTCCCCACAACACAGTTTGAAAGTAGAACCCATGAAAATGTATGGAAATAAAATCAAACTTCAACTAAGAAGATTATAAATTTTAAGGAGATAAAATTTTAACTGACTTTATTTAAGGCTCTATTTCACTGGATTTCTGCAAGTTCCCAAACTGAAGCTCTCTGTTGCTGGGGTGGGGGGCAGGGGGGTTATTTTACCTTCTCTTTGAAGCAATGATATTACTATATCACTTGATAAACTTTATTTAAGCTAACTTTCAATATCACTGAGGTGTCAGATCTCCATCTTCATTTTATGGAAGATCAAACAAGGAGCTTAGCTAGGAATCCTGTGAAGTACAATTCTGCCTCTGACTCTCCATGAGACTTTGAACTGTGGAACTTTTACAGTCTCCTAGGACTTTGTTTCCTAATATAAACATATAAGATCATATATACTGTTCATTTAAAAGTTAATAAGGGGACTTCCCTTGTGGTCCAGTGTTTAAGACTCTGCACTCCCAATGCAGGGGGCCCGGGTTCGATCCCTGGTCAGGGAATTATATCTGCAGGCTGCAACGAAGATCTCACAGGCAGCAACGAAGATCCCACGTGCCGCACCTAAGACCTGGCACAGCCAAATAAATAAATTAATTACAAGAAAATCTACTAAGAGTTCTTGGGTTTTTCAAAGAAAGCAATGCTTTAAGATGAATTTGAATCAACTAGCATATCAAATTTTAAAAAGGCTTAAAAGTGAATTTAATTGTGACCGCTTTTTAATATCAGAGCATGTGGAGATGGTGCAGATTTAAGGCGAAAGAAAGTTTTTATCTTTTGCTACAATGACTTACAGTGAAGACCACAACTATGATAAGATCAACGTAAATCAAAATACATACCAGGGTTGTGTCAGGAACCCAAAGGGGTGTCCTGTTGTCTCAGAATTATGGTTAAGCACCTGCAGTTGAGAACAACAGACTAATATTCCACATTTTTCCATTCAGAGAAACTCGAAAGTGCTGACACTTGCCAGCAGCGTGATTGAGCAAACTAACTTCTGCTTAGCTTTCTTACCTTAATGTGAGGATTAAATGAGTTAGAGCAGTAAAGTGCTGAGAACAGTACTTGTTCTCAGCTCAAAAAGCTCAATAAGAGCTCAATACAATGTAGTCATTATCATTATTGTTGATATTATTTTTCCTGAGGTTATTTTGGCTTGCTGAGAAGACAAATTTGGTCATAGCAGGAACTTATGTGATATTTTCTATATTCTCCCTAGTAATTAATACCATGCTTTTAAGACATTTTTCTAGCAAACTAAATAATTCTGGTATTTAGTAATCTGAGTTTTAAGATATAACTATATTCTTAAAATGTTTCATAAAACTGAACAGTTACAAGTATTATGGAGCAGCCCAAATAATAAGCTTGGTTGTACATATATATGAGTATCTATGATATATGTTCATATATACTCAAGGATATATATATATACACAGAGATTATACACACATATAATCACACAACTAGTGAATCCATCAGCGAGATGGTGGGGATAAGATTTATATATAAAATCCATAGTATTCATATATGATAGGAATAAACTCTTTGAAAATATTGTATCTTTTAAAAGCATTTACAATATAACAAAACAATAAGGAAACTAGAAATAAATTGCAAACAGATATTCTAGTTTTACATGGATAAAATTATAAAATAGTTTTGAAGCATTTAAAGGGAACTTGATTAAATGGAAATGTGTACTATGTTCATAGCTATGAAGATTCAGCATCATAAAGATTTCAACTCAACCAAATTTATCTATAAATTCCATGTGATTTCAATTAAAATTTCAGCAGTGTTTTTCACGGGATTTGAGAAATTTATTCCAAAATTAATATGAAAGGATATAAGTCCAAAAACAGCTGAGTTAATTCTGAAGAGAAAGAAGGAGGAAGACACTCTTCTCATACTAATTACCAAGACTTACTTATATACTTACAGGATGTAAACCACTATGGTGTTGGCTCAGGAAAGGGCAACTACATCAAAAGGACAAAAGAGAAAGCAAAAATGAAAAAACAAACAAAAAAATCACTCAGACCTTGTATATAGGGGATATCAGTTCATGAGAGAAGTGTCATCACAATATGTCAGACTATGATAAATGCAAACTGCCTATCCAAATGTGAAAAAAAGATATGCATATATTCAATTCCATTTGATTAAAGACCGTATAACTTTCTGAAAAACATAAAGAATATCTTCATTGCATTGGGGCAGAGAAACTATCTTAACCAAGTCACACAAAAAGAATAAACCGTAAAGGAATATATTGATACATTTAACTATATTGAAATTATAAATTTCCAAACAACAAAAGATGCAATAAGCAAGAATGAGAGAAGTTGTTTATGACATAGAGAGCAAAGGATTAATATCTAGAATATACATAGACATTTTATAAATAAATACAGAAAAGGCAACCTAATACAAAAAGAGAATTGTGAATGGGTACTTGCTTGCTTTGTTGGATTGAATGCAATTGATCAAGTTCACGTATTACTGTGAACAAGTAAATGTTTTACCTTGCTTTAAAAATTTGGGTAGAGAAGCTATTAATAGAAGATGTGGAAAGGATATTCCATATCTAAAATAGCCTTTTTTCATCCCAGTCTCAGGATTCTACAAATCTGTGTTTTTGGAAGAGTCAGAAAAGTCACCTTGAAGGAAATTTAAATGACATTATTCTGGACTGTACAGCAACCTTTAGATCTTCTCTGGGTGTGTGAAGCACAGGTGATGCTAAGCAAATTTACAAGAAGCATTCTATCACATTTAGCCTAAAAACATGCATGTTAGAATTTAACAGGTACATCTGAGCATGATTAACTTATTTATAACAACCAATCACTGCCATTTGGTCCATAGTCCCAGCCTGTTCTCCACATATACTTTACTTCTCAACCCCATAACAATGGGCAAAGGATATGAAGATTCAGTTCAGGAAAAAGGAAACTCAAATGACTAGTCAACTTTGAAAAGTTTAGTAGTAAAGAAGATGCCATTTAATATAATAATGAAATATAATTTCATAGCCATCGATTAGCAACAATTTCAAAATTTGAAAATTCTACATTTTTAAAGTTTGAAAATAACAAGTAAGGACTTCAAAAAATAGTATTTTCATACAGTGATGGTAGGAGTGTAAATTTTGGAAAGCATTTTGACAACAGTATTATTAAAATGCACTTACCTGAAAATCTAGCAGTTCCCCTTCTTGGTATATATCCCAGAGAAACTCTTGGCATATGTGCACACGGAGACACAGAGACATTTACAAGGAACATTAATTTTAATAGTGAAGACTGGAAACAATCTAAATACAGTCAATAGAGGGGTAAATAAACTGTAGTATATTTAACTAATGAAATAGATTATTGTAATTAAAAGAGCTATATCTACATGTATTGACACTGACAAAACAAAAAACAAAACCAATGAGCAAACAGTAAGAAGAACATATATACTATGATAAAATAGCTTATAGGGTCTTCCCTGGTGGCGCAGTGGTTGAGAGTCCGCCTGCCGATGCAGGGGACACGGGTTCGTGCCCCGGTCTGGGAAGATCCCACATGCCACGGTGTGGCTGGGCCAGTGAGCCATGGCTGCTGAGCCTGCGCGTCTGGAGCCTGTGCTCCGCAGCGGGAGAGGCCACAGCAGTGAGAGGCCCGCGTACTGCAAAAAAAACAAAAAAACAAAAAAACAAAAACCTATATATTGGACCTGGTTATCTCTATTTCGATCATGTCTATTTCCATAGAGAGAAAGAATAAAAACATGAACAGGAAGGTGTAAACCAAGCATAAGATAGAGATTTCTTGTGGAGAAAGAGGGAAGGAAACATGACAAGGTAAGTGTACAATGGCAATGTCAACTTTATCAATAATGGGTTATTTCCCAGTAAGAAACAAGTGAACAATAAACAAAAAGACCTGTGTTAACAGAGCTGAAGTAAACATATTCAAATGTTAACATTTGTTAACTGTATGTGATAGATACATGGGTGTTTGTTATTTTTTTATCTGTAGTTTTCCATTTTAAGAGCAATAAAATATATATAGTATAAGGAATCAACCTATATCTATAAGTGAACTGTGGAGTGGAGAGCTCTCCTTGGCCTGAGAACTATCAGCACATTTTTATAGAATACATCGTAGGCAGCCAAATGTTTTCCTCCCCTGATATCTTTCTTAGGAAGAAAATTACTTACTGTGGTCAGTCAGTTTAGGACAAAGAATGAAGATGCTGTTCCCAGAGTAGTGGTTTATTTAACTCATCATCACCATATGATTTTTCACACTTAATTATTAAACAAAAAGAGCATTTTTGTGGCAGGGTTAAACTGTGAAGATAATTATATGACCTCATTGTAATGAGTAAACTTGTTTCCAATAGAATTATGAAGAAAGAAAACATTAACCCAAATATTTTGATATTTATAGATACAGAATCCTTAAAGATCGTGAATAAATATGGGGGCCAATTGTCATTACTGAATATTTATAGAGTACCTTAAGATGCAGGGTGCCCAGACTCAATCCTTGGTCAGGGAACTAGATCCTGCATGCATGCTGCAACTAAGGAGTCCGCATGCCGCAACTAAGGAGTCCACATGCTGCAACTAAGAAGCCTGCATGCCGCAGTGAAGATCCCACGTGCCACAACTAATACCTGGCACAGCCTAAATAAATAAATTTTTTTTAAAAGATGTTAAATTTTGTATACTCTGTTATTCTCTTAACATTATGCATGATTCCTATACTTGCTAGGTTGGTATCATTAGACATTAAAATGAGGTGTCCAAATCTAATAAATCAATACGATTAAATTAATACAAAAAGTTTCCCATCTCTCTACTTAGTTTTTCAGGTCTAAGTAAAATCCAGAATAAAATATTTAAAACGTATGGTGTCTTAGAGTGAGTCTTGACAACAGGACAATTGTCAGTTTATTTTAAAAGAAATCAGAAGGAACTGAAACAAAAATCAATTTGCAATGCATTAAATATCTTATGATTAAATTGTCCCATTTTTCATGGGGGGGGGGGAAATAACAAACCCAAAGATTTGATGTACTGAGTAATCTATTGCATAATAGAAAGTACTTTCCAAATATCACATTTTTTTAAATTAAGGCTTTTTGTGCTCTTTACACATTAGAGAAAATGTTAATTCCTCTCATTCTCTCTTAGACAGGGCTCTGTTGTGTTTTGAATATGGTTACTTTCTGTAGTACTGAGAGTAACTTACTTTGATGAGCCAAAAATCTCAAAAGCTGAGTCCTTGAGAGTTGTCTTCAAAATGAGGATTTTTAACCTTGAATGATGGCCAACAATCAGCTTTGGAGAGCTGCTCATAGGATTTCCCTAACACTTGTTGCCGCATCACTGACAGGGCATTGATCCTCTTGGGAGTGCCCAGATGTGTATTCTGCGCTGATCCACATGAGGGGCACTTGCACCTTTAATTTCCCAGTCTTAAAGGATTGACCTTATGATATCAGAGGCTAACCTGAAGCCCAGAGGTGATTGACCTTCCTCTGTGAAAAATTTAATGTGTCTCCTGCTATTTCCTAACTGTTCAGCTTTTATCTCACTTCAGTGGTCATTGTTGGGGATTGGAGGCTTGAATCTTCACAGAGTTAGTGATTTACTGTTCTCTGAGCAACTTGGCCAAACATCCCTGGCCAAAAGGTGAAGAGAGGTAAAGGATAAGGATGGCTGCCAAGAGGATAACATTGGATTGTAAATAAACAGGGCAACCTTCAAATTGTTATTCTAAATATTTAGATAGTGCTAAGGGCTGCAGGGAGGCTTGCCCTATCTTAGTAATATGCTATGAGCTGCTATGTTCTGTGGGGTGTTCCTTGTATCTCAACTCCTTCTGCCAATGTCACATTGTTTCTTCTTATGCAGGATGAACTAGTTCACCGACTCATCTCAATCCTCCAGAAAACAAGTGTAACAATTTCTTTTTAGTATTTCTTAGATTCTGATATTGGGTGAAATGAGAAGGAAGCACTGCTAATAAAAAAATGCCTATTTTATCATTATGAATATATGCTACCTCTAAGAAAGAGATACAGACAAGAAGGGAGTTAAATGTACAAAGAAAGAGACAAAGATTGAAGTAGAGAAACATGAGAGATGAGAAGGAGAGAGAAGTGGAAGGAAGAGAAGGAGAAAAAAGGAAAAGGGAAGGGGAGGAGGGAAGAGAGAATGAGAACCTGAGAGACACTTTGTGTGCTTGTGAACACATGCGAACATATCTAAAAGATTCCACAACTTTGTTTGGTTTCCAGTTAAACTGGATGTTTTAGTCTTCATCATGGTTTGTCAGGCATTTAAAATCTAAGTAGTCAGACCACTTCAGTTGTTTTAACATCCCAAATCCAAATGATTGGACAGTTAAAACTACACAATTGGGTCAACCATTTAGCAATCCCAGGGACTGAATGAGTGATTGATGTGGTATATGAGGCAGACTCAAACTGTAATTTGTTACTTCAGAGAAGGAAGGCTAATAGATTCTTTTGGGAAACCCAAGAGGGATTGGAAAAACTTGTGTTAAATGATAGGATACTAATATTACATGACTGGGTGGTTAGTCCTCAGAACAGTCTTCTACACATGGAAGGAAAATAAGACTACAGCTGTTAGTCTGCCTGAATATATTCCCAGCTCCGTGTTTCTGAAGGAGACAAACAGCCTCCATATGTTGGGCTTGAGAGAATTAATCAGATCCTTTGCTCCTCAGAATGGCAGCTGATTGAGAACTAGGCAGAGGAATCAGAAAATTATATTGTCAACTTTTTTGAAGGTAAATCTAGATTGGCAAATGAAGATGGAATGTGGCCTATTTGACTTCCTAATATTCTTTTCCAGATTTATATTTGGATTTACTTGAATAGTAAGGCCTCCAGAGCAATAACTTATCCTCATCATGTTGAGCCAGGAAGCCCAGGTCAGGGGCACAAGAGGGAGTACTCCTATGTGTGTGCAGTGACTTACCATGTTAACCTTGACCACTGGAGAAATGTGGATCAATGAATACCAGACTCTTCAACATGTGAAACAGATAAATCACTGTTCTCCTGTAGAGAGGAATAAATGGGATCTAGAAGAAGGATGGATGCTTCTAGCCAACACACCTGAGAGAGCAGAAGCTCTTATTTTATGGACCTCTAGGAAGAGTGGAGGAGAGAAAATGGCTTCCTCCAAACCACACATGGAAAGTACTCTCATTTTACTCACTGTCTTGGTAAGACAATGTGTGTGAATATGAGAAACTTTGGCTTGGCATGTGTGGGCACTGATAAGAGGTTCTGAGTTTTCTTACAGAGAATGTGAAACAATGGAGCGAGGGCAATAAAGTGGGAGTTTACATTTGTGGAGCATCTACTGTGTCAAAAACCATTCTAGGCTCTTAATAACAGCAAGTTTGAGGTCGTTCCCTGCCAGATAGCTCAGAAAAAAGAGAAGTAAGGTTTAAGTCCAAGTCATTTTGGTGTCAGATCTGATGGTCTTTCCACTATGCCACTCTGTTACTGTAGATGTCACCGCAACCTCTGGACAAAGGCTTTAAGAGGATAGCATCTGACTACCATTGCAAGGATGGGAGCCCTGCTAGAATTATTCACAATAGCCAAGTGCTGGAAACAGTTCACATGATCATCCATTGATAAATGGATAAACAAAATATGGCATATCAGTACAATAGAATACCATTAAACAACTTAAATGAATGAACTTCTGATACATACTGCAACATGGATGAACCTCTAAAACATTGTTATAAGGGAAAGAAGCCATACACAAAAGGCCACACATTATTTGATTCCATTTATATAAAATGCCCCCAGAGGCAAATCTATTGAGGCAGAAAGTGGTGGATTAGTGGTTGCCTGGGATTGGGTACAGTGGAAGGAACTGACTGCAAATGGGCATGAGGGAACCTTTTAGGATGATGGAAATGTTTTAAAATTGGACTGTGGTGATGGTTGTAAAACTGTAAATTTACCAAAAATCATTGAATCATACACTTAAAATGAGTAAATTTTACGGTATATAAATTGTAACTCAATAAAGTTGTTTAGAAATTTATTTTTAGCAAAGGGGGGATGAATTGTGGGTGCCCCTGTTTCCTCTGCTCAATGAATAGTTCTACTAAAGGCTGCCTGAGAATTTTTGATACCTACTTTTTTTATATTACTAAGCATGGCATCTAAGATTGTATGTGAACGGAAATAGTTCTTTAAAATTTATTGCTCTCACATCGGTGTTAGTATTCTGTTTTAATAAATGTTGAGGGAGCCGAGTGGAAAGGGTCTGGGTTTCTACTCACAGAAGGAGATAACTGGGGAACTCTTCTAAGACCGGCTCTCCTCTAACCAAACAGGCAGAAAGCACTCTGAATTGGATGGTAGGAGAAACACCTGTGGGTGTGGCTTTCTCCTTCCCCTGTGCATTCCTGTGTGAGTAACAACGAGGCATTTTAGCAGGGCTTCGGGTAAGTGCTTCCCAACTGTTGTCTCATCCAACGTCCTCAATAGTTCCCTGATGGAGAATGATAGTGGTGAAGTCTGATCAGCTGCTCACCAAACCCATTTCTTTTTTCTGGGCACACAGTGAGAACAGGTATCCCAGAGTCCTTGTAGTTAGGAGTGACTGTGAGACCAAGTGCTGAGTTCATTTGTCAGTGAAATGGGGGCAGAAACTCTTGTATTGCTTCCAAGCTCAGCCCATTAAAATTTTTCCACAAATGAGACTTATGTTTCTGTCACATCTGCTGGTTGGAAATCCATGCCCAGAGAGAACTCAGAAGGCAAAAGTTGAAAAATGGCAGAGCCATAAGATGGAAGCAGCATGGGCCTCTGAATCACTTTTTATGGGAGAGACCCCACTGATCAGAAATACCTTCATGAGACTTTACATCAATTAGAAAGAAAGTTCTGTCCTGTTAGAGCAATTTCCCAGCTTTGGATCTGTTAGAATATCTAGCATTACTAACTAATGCCCTCCTCCTATCTCCCTTATAACAGAAGGAATATGTTGAGATTTAGGGAGGACAAGTAACCTGTATAAATTCAAGCATTAAGGAGATGTCAGAGTCACGAGCTATACCCAAATCATCTGATGTTAGAGGCTGTGCTCTTATCCACCGTGTTACATTGCTTCTCTTTTTTATGAGAGTTGAGCAGTATGTCAATAAACATTGATTATCCAGAATCCAAACATTTCCTAACAGCATATGTTACCACGCTCATCCAAGGTCCATCATCTGTTTCCTGGATTATTGCACTGTCCTCCTCCTGCCCTTGGTCTCTTACAGTCTATTATTACTCAGCAGCCAGCATGATCCTGTTAAGCATAAGGCCGATCAAGTCACTTCTTTGCTCAAAACCTTCTGAGGGGCTCTCATCTCCCTCAGAGTAAGAGCTATGGTCTTTACCACCATGGTCCATACCATCCTGTGACCTGGCCCCCCCTTAGCTCTCTGACTGCCTCTCCTATCTCCACCTCCAACCCCACTACAACCTTGCTCACTTGGCCATGTCAGCCTTTTTGCTACTCCTTTACCCTTGCTCCTGATACTCACATGATTTGCTTCCTTATTTCCTTCAAATCTTTCCTTAAATTTCCACACCTTAGTGAGAGTTTCTGTAACCATCCTGTTAAAATTATAATCCTTTACTTGATTCATTTTCTGTCCGCACATCCTGTTACATTTTTCTCAGTAGCATTTAATACATTGAGCATATTATGTAATTCACTTCAAATTATTTTGCTTATTGTCTGATTCTTCTACTAGAATGTGAATTACAGGAGAGCAGAGATTTTTAATTCTTAAAACATTTTTTTGACTATTTTATCTCCAGTATCTAGAAAGGTGCCTGGAACATAATATCCTCTGCTTTGTAAGTACATGTGGAATGAATTAATGAATGTGCATCCTCCAAACTATAGGAAGAGGATGGCGTTATTAAATCACTGTGTACTATACTGAAGGCCTTCCAAACCAGGGGGAAGTCCAGTCACCAGGACAAACTTATGAGCTGCTAAAACATCAACGGAAATATATCAGTATGGCGGATGTTACATATAAGTCCTTTCAGAGATTGTACTGTAAGTGAGTGAGATGAAAATGTTGATAAGCCACTGAGGTGGTGAAGAAAGTGAGACCCCTCCGTGGCTCAATAGCACCAAACCATCTTGTAAGGAGGGTGGGCCGAGTTAACCACAATGCTGCAGATTGCCGAGGAGGGCATTGCTTAATTACTCAGACAGCAGGGTGGAGGCCACAGCTGCCATAACTGCCTTCTTTCTTTGATCTTATCACATGCAATGCTCAGTCTCTCTTATAATTAAATATGTATCTACTGACTAACCAAATATTTATTTAGCACCTATCTTGGCAGATTCTGAGTGCTGGGAATATAGTCGCAGATGAGAAAAAGTCCTTGTTTTTGTGGAGCTTATATTCTGGTGGAGAGAGGCAGATTATAAGTAAAACAAAATAAATGATATTTAAGATATTGATATGTGCTATGAAATAGAGTGATGATGTGCTACAAAATTGGATGATGGGGTAGAGAGAGACTGGGAGAGAGGTGTGGGGAGGACAGGAACAGGGTGGAGCCTTTAGCCACAGAGCGTTAGCAAGGGCTTCTCTGAAGATATCTCATCAGAGCAAAGGCCTAAGGGATATGAAGGAGGGAGCCACATGATGATCTGAAGGAAGAGCATTCCAGGGCGAGGGAGGATAAGTTCAGTGCTGCTGACATAGGAGTGAGCAGAGGCTAAGAACAAGAAGAAGGCACAAGTGACTAGAGAGTAGAGGGAAAAGGAGAGGTGGGTTTGGAGAGGCTCCCAGGGGCCTGAAGGTGCAATGTCTTCAGGCATTGCGGGGAGATTATACTTCATTCTCATGGCGACAGGGAGTCTTTGGAGAGATAACAAAGTGAATCAGTTATACATATACATATATCCCCATATCTCTTCCCTCTTGCGTCTCCCTCCCTCCCACCCTCCCTATCCCACCCCTCCAGGCGGTCACAAAGCACCCGAGCCTATATCCCTGTGCCAGGCGGCTGCTTCCCACTAGCTATCTACCTTACGTTTGTTAGTGTATATATGTCCATGGCTCTCTCTCGCTCTGTCACAGCTCACCCTTCCCCCTCCCTATATCCTCAAGTCCGTTCTCCAGTAGATCTGTGTCGAGAGTTTGAATGTAGCATAATTGAAGAACATCATTTTTAAGGGATGCCACAACAGCCTATCGAAAGCTGCCGCATGTCCCAGTCTAGCACTCTCTGCAGATTTCCACACTTGACTCACAGGAGACAGGCTGCCAGAATCTAGCCCAGGCCTTAATAAAGTCTTATCACAACTTTGAACTATGGCAGGGTGACTGTAAAATCTGGGATCATATTTTTCTAAGGGAAGTTTCAACCAATTATTTGAATGCTCTTAGGAATAAATGTCCAGTTTTTAAAAAGAATTTTTTTAAACAGCCCACCAAATAAACCCAAATGGCTCATTTGGCATTCAACACTTTTCATTAAATGGGTAAACAATTTCCTTTTAAAATGAAACACTTTAATGAGCCACAGAAAGCGATCAAATACACTTAACATCCAAAAGAATGGACAGTTAGTCTTTGGTTAGGGAGGCAAGTCCAAATGGCACCGTGTGATAGAGAAATGAACTATGAGTTATCTGTCAAAAAGCCCTGGTCTTATAAAACACAAGGTAATGCAAACTAGGGAGGACCATTAATGAAATAGCAATGCAAGTTTCCAGTTAATCAAGTGTCACTTAACTTTGAGGAATTGGAAGGATGATCAGCATTTGTGAGGACAGAATGCCAACAGGAATTTATAAACAGCTCAATCTCTTAGTCTCTGAGGAAGCAGTGTTGTCTGGGATAAACACGTTTGATGGACCTTGTATGAGCAGCTTATTATCAAGTCTAGAAAAGTTACTTTGCAAGCCTCCAAGATTGAGATGTTTTTGTATTTCTTCCCCAAGGAATGGTACTATGGGAGTGGAGTGTGGGAATGTCTAAAGGCTAAGTAAAAATAAGACCCAAGTGTTGCACACAAAAATTCAGTCCAGCGATGTATAGGGATGTGGCAGTCCCAAATTAGGATGGATGTGGGGATTATGTTAGAAATATAACTGAGTTATCATCTGAGCTAATGGTAGCTCAAATCTAAACAGGTTTGTTCTATACATTTTTGGGGACGTGTCTTGCTCTTCTGTAAAGCTATATTTATAGAACAGTTAGTCATCTAGTATTTATTAAGCCCTGTGGGTATATGTTTCTTTTTTCCATCCTGTACATGTTATACTCTGATATATATCCATTGTCTGGCATGTGGTAGGAATTCAATAATTATACATTGAAATAAGTTTAAAATAAGGTAAAATATGAGTCTTCCTTGCCTTAAAAATTCAGAAATAATAGGGTCATGATGCAGAAAAAAGTCAACAAGCCAGGTTAACTTTAGTCACTGCATTTGTTGTGTTGGTGCTTGAGGGAAATTGTGCAGGCAGTTGGCAAATGCATGGAATGGAGAGACTGTGAAATGGACAGTTAGTTCTGGCTGATCCTCTACTTGAAGAAGACAGAAGGCAGGGAGGGGACAGGAGTGGTCAAAAGCATGTGCAAAGGTAAAATGTTGGGAAAACTTGTGATGTATTTTGGGAAATAGTACAGTCCAGTTTAGTTGAAGAATAGAGTGTCATGGTGGAGAGAGGTTGGTGTAGTGGGAAGAACAAGAACTCGTGAATCACATAAAATCCTAGCCCTGCTGTCACTTTGGAAGTGGGAGTTCAGTCTGGAAAAGAAACTTGAGCCAAACTGCAGAGGGGCCTTACTATTAGTACTTTATTCAGCCAACAACTTGTGGTCTTTGATGGTTTTGGAGCTGGGAATTGACATGTTTATAGCTGTGATTTCCCTTTACAAACAATCAAGTCCTGTGGGTTGGAATTTTTTCTCATTGGTTCATCAACTTTTTTGGAGATTAAATTTTCTTTCTTTGAGAGATTAAATTTTCAATGCAAGTTGCGAATTTATCAAACATTCTTCTTTTAAAGAAATGAAACATCCCTCGGATGACTAGAGGGTCTCAGTAACATGTTTTATATCTGCTCATTAACTTGTCCAGTCCCTTTATTCACAGTGATATAGACAGCTGAGCCAAAATTATTATTCCTGACTGTCTTTCATGCTATTTTGCCCTGAGAAATATTGGGACACCCTTCACTATCTGTTGCCCACCTCAATCAGTTGAACAGTTTTACTTTTTCCCCTTTCTGACTATCGAATATCAACTTAAAACTGCCTTGACAGCTCTGCTATTTTTCTAGATGGTACCAACTAGCACTTATTTTTTATTGCTAGATGAATTTTAGTCTTCTTTACCAAACAGAGACCACTGGATGGACATTTTAAGATCTCTCAAAATCTCTCAAAATGTCTCCCAATCTCTTTTATTTCAGCCTTTGATCATTGCTGTGTGTACAAACCACTGAATAAAATTTATAATAATAAAGCAAAATAAATACCATCACTTCAAGCTAAACCTCTTCATAAACCTAAAGTAGATTCGAGGCTAGGATACTTGTAGACTCTCAAACTTTTCTTTTTAAGTATACCTCTTAAAAGATTTGTTTATTCTAATTATTAATTGTAGTGTTTAATTCAAAGATTATAAACTCAAGATTAAAATTTAAAAATGTATTTCACAAGGCTGATGAAAATTTATGAATACATTTTTTGGCAGTCTAAAGCAGAAGGATAGGAATCATGGTTTGGTGTGTGCAGATAAAATATCCCTTTCACTATATTGTAGTGGGTGTAGTGAATACACCCAATACAGTAAGATCGTTTGAAGGCAGTTTCGTATTCCTCATGATCCTTGCTCCTACAGACAGACTCAGGTCCCTACTCAAAAGAAATACATAGCTACCACGGGTAACACCTGTGTTCTCAGATGCTGTGAGTCTAAAACTAGTGGCAATGAATGGCCACACGATCTAAGATTTTGTCTCAATCCACACAAACTGGAGGCAATGAGATTTAATGGAAAACATTGAACTCTTCATGCCCAGAGTCTGTTTGCTTTTTTATTGTTTCACTCTGTTGTAAGCTCCATGAAAGCATACACTGTTTCTGAATCTGTGGCCCCTAACACTGTGCCTGGCACATAAAAGGCATGCGTCCTAATATGTGGTTGTTTTTAGAATGACTTTGAGTTGGATCAGTATTTTAGTTCAATGCTTCTCAAACTATCTGTGAAGAACTAGTTTGTTTTTTGACTTTCCAAACTGTCTCATATTGACTCTTGTCTCCTAAAACTATGAGTACCATATAAATGTTGCAATACTGTGACATAATAAGAAATATATATTGAGTCTTCATCCCTGGTTCTTGGCACAGAACTTCTAAAACCCTTGGAATTTCCTGAGTGGTAGGGGTGAAAGGAGCATCCTTTATTATTCATAAGAAGACCTGAGTTTATGCTAATGCAGTGACTCTTGTAGGGGGCTGCCGGCTGCCAAAGGAACCAACCATGTTATTAGAGGATTGGAACTTACATTCAGGCCCATCCCAAACGTCCAGGGAGGGGAATAAGGCTGGGGATTAGGTTTATCACCAATAGCCAATGATTTAATGAATCATGCCTAAGTAATGGAATGTCCATAAAAAACTCTTAAGAGCTTCCAGGTTGGTGAATGCATCCGTGTGCCAGGAGAGTGGTATACCCCAAACACCACAGGAACTGAAGCTCTCGCACTCAGGACCCTTCAAGACCTTGCCATATGTACCTCTTCAACAAACTGTTCATTTGTATCCTTTATAATATTCTTTATAATAAACCAGTAATGGAAAGTAAAGTATTTCCCTAAGTTCTGTGAGCCATTATAGCAAATTGTAGAAACTAAGGTGGAGGGGTTATGGGAACCCCAAATTTGTAGCCAAGCCAGAGAGAAGTATGAGTAATCTGGAGACCCACTACTTGTGATCGGCATCTGAGGTGGGGGGACAGTCTGGTGGGACTGAGTCCTTAACCTGTGGGGTCTGTCCTGACTCTGGGTAGTTAGTTTTAGAATGAATTAAATGGTAGGACGCCCAGTTGGTGTCCACAGAGAACTGGAGAAGTTCTCATGGAAAACATACACATTTGATGTCAGAAGTGTTCTGAGTACAGAGACAGTTTTCCTTTAAAGGTAAAGAACAGGACTGATCTGGATTCCAACCCAAGTGCCCACACATGGCAACTGGTGACCTTGGACAAGTTACTCAAGTTCCCTGAGCCTTGACTTAATTAATTAATCAATAAACCAATTAACTAAATTCTGACTCCTTTGTAGGATCAATTTGAAGATTAAATGAAAAGTTTAAATTAAAAAAGGATGTACTTAGCAGGTGCTCAATAGATTTGAGCACTACAGAACTAAGACAAGGAAGGAAGGGAGGGAGGAAGGAGAGTGGGAAGGAAAAAGAGGAAGGAAGAGAGGGGAACTAAAAGGAAAGAAAA
The DNA here is from genome assembly GCF_000442215.2 of Lipotes vexillifer. Lineage (NCBI taxonomy): Eukaryota > Metazoa > Chordata > Mammalia > Artiodactyla > Lipotidae > Lipotes > Lipotes vexillifer. The sequence continues at coordinate 2,796,876 of NW_006779050.1, read as the reverse complement.
GGTAAGAAGGAAGGTTAAGATATTATATGTTTATTTGTGCTATTTCCTGTGGGCAAAATAATACTATCAGATTTCATAGAACAAGGAAATCACTTATATTTTAACTTATAAAACTCCATAGGGACATAAGAATATTAAATTTTCTGGTGGCTACAGTAGTTTTTCTTTTAAACAGACATAGGGGCAGGGGCTACAAACCAGAAAAGATGCTAAAGCATCACCTTCTATAAAAATCTGTGCTTCACTGGCTCACAGCACAGATCTGATTTTCAACCAGGTTCTGAAGCTACTGCACTCTTCTGTCAGTGCAATAGCTAGTTTACAGAAATACCAAGCTCCCAAACAAACCGCAGGCTAGTGAGTAAAAGAAATGCTTTAAGGCAATTGATGTTATACTCAATGTTAATCATTAATTAGAGGCTTAAAGGAAACCTGACACTCACAGGGCTCTCAAATATCTCTGTAAAGCAATGCCCCAGACAAGTAGGCCATTCATCAGTTCAGGAAGCAGGACCAAAAACAGAGGAGAACCAAGACACCGATCATACCCATTGCACTGTACTTGCCATCTTCAGAATATCACTTTTTTTTTCTTTCTTAATATCTAATTGGTCAGAATTTTCTCTCCCAATCCCTACTCCTAAAATATTTTGGGATGTATCATAAAAGTACAATTTTGTACCTATCTTTTTAAAAGTAATACTTATATTTTTCTGATTATAAAGTAATACATTCTTATGGTAAAAAAATTTAGAAAATATGAAGAAAAAAAGGTACACATAATTTTATTCCCATAAGAAACCTCTCTCCATATTCTGGTGTAATTTTCTTATATCTGTGTCCTACAAATATATACGTATATCTGTGTTTGTGAATGTATCATAATCATATTATATATAGTTTTGTATCCTGTATTCCTCACTTAAATATTTTGCACATTTTCCCATATTATTAAAAAATCCTCCGAAACTTGAAAAAAAATTATATGTATATATATTTATTCTTTAACTTGATTAATGAAATATCATTCTCCCAATTCATATGATTAAAAATCTGTCAAATTCTGCTTCTTTCTTTTCCACATCTTTCACATCTAGTCAATAGCTAACATCTGTTGATCTGCCTCTAAAATGTGTCCCTAATACATATACTCTTTTCTATGCTGACTGCTTCACTTCTGAATTTTATTGCTCTTCAGCTGGATAAGACACCTTGTCTAATTTTCTCTTATTTTTCTTCCTTCCCTCCTTCTCCCATTATTCCAATTCCTGCCCCTAAACTTTCCTTCATACTGCTCATACCTTTTTTTTTTTTTTTTTTTTTTTTTGCGGTCCGTGGGCCTCCCACTGCCACGGCCTCTCCCGTTGCGGAGCACAGGCTCCGGACGCGCAGGCTCAGCGGCCATGGCCCACGGGCACAGCAGCTCCGCGGCACGTGGGATCCTCCCGGACCGGGGCACGAACCCACGTCCCCTGCATCGGCGGGCGGACTCAACCACTGCGCCACCAGGGAAGCCCTGCTCATATATTTTTATACTCTTAGTATCTGACCATATCGGTTAAAATTTTTCCATGGCTCTTCATTCCATAGAATATCAACTAACATTTATTTCCACCCTATTTTATCCAAATTTTTTTCCATGAAAGCTCCCCAAAGCATCCTATGCTGTAGCTATAAAAGATTTATCGTTCATAAACCCACAATGCAGAAGTGGGCAACCACTCTGCCCACTTTTACTCACATCACCCCCTGAATCTCCTTCCCTATATTCACCAACCAAAATTCTACCCACTTTTCTAATATGACAATGATTATTCATCCCAACTCCATGAAACTCCGTGTTCCTCCCCATGTGCTGAATTGACTGAGAATAGATACAGCGATCAGATAAATGTTTAGTCAAATAGACATTAAGTCATTGTCAAAATATTGGTTTTATTAGATCATGTGGCCATTCATTGCCACTAGTTTTAGACTCACAGCATGTGAGAACAAACGTGTTACCCATGGTGGCTATGTATTTCTTTTGAGTAGGGACCTGAGTCTGTCTGTAGGAGCAAGGATCATGATGAATAAGAAACTGCCTTCAAACGATCTTACTATATTGGGTGTATTCACTACACCCACTACAATGTAGTGAAAGTGATATTCTATCTGCAAACACCAAACCATGATTCCTATCCTTCTGTGTTAGACTGCCAAAAAACTTACTCATAAATTTTCATCAGCCTTGTGAAATATATATATATATATATAAATTATATACATATATAAATTCAGAAGTGAAGCATATATATATATATATATATATATATATATATATATTTTTTTTTTTT
>NW_006779050.1:2777332-2794490 GCF_000442215.2 Lipotes vexillifer | reverse complement strand
TGCGGTAAGTGGGCCTCTCACTGTTGTGGCCTCTCCCGTTGCGGAGCACAGGCTCCGGACGCGCAGGCTCAGTGGCCATGGCTGACGGGCCCAGCCGCTCTGCGGCATGTGGGATCTTCCTGGACCGGGGCACAAACCCGTGTCCCCTACATTTGCAGGCGGACTCTTAACCACTGCGCCACCAGGGAAGCCCATCAAATATATTTTTAAATTTTAATCTTAAGTTTATAAATTATAAATCTCATTGCCTCCAGTTTGTGTGGATTGAAACAAAATCTTAGATATGGCTCTCGGACCCTAAACCAGGGACACTTACCCTGTGAAGGAACCTAGGGGGAAAAAAAAAAGCAAAGCACACTTCCTCAAAGCAGATAGATCTCAAAGAGGGGAGGGAGATGTGTACCTAAGCCAAGCAAGTGCAATGACCATCTTCTCAATTTCACCTAAGTCGGTCTTCTTGGGGAAAGGAGAGGGAGATAAGCCAGTGGAAGAAAAGGTCAAGCTTCGCTTTTCATTAGTTACAGAAGGATCAAAGTTTCTACTTCTTAAGTGTGTGCAGGCAGGAACACTGGAAGAGGGAAATAAAAAGGGCATAAAAAGCCAAATTGTCCTTTTGTGGAAAAGTTGAAGTTATAGCTAAACATAAAAACTGTATGTGAATGCTGAAATGAAACAATCAGGAAATAGAAGGAAAAAAACCCGAAAAAGTTGACTGGCCAATATGGAAACAAGAAAGAACAAAAAACATATGGAAACTTTTTTTTTAATTATTAAAGCACACATGGCCAAAAAAATTAAATACAAAAGTTTATGTATGTTTAAATATATTTGAATTCCTTTTTCTCTGTAGTGGGTAACATCATAAGGCAGATTTGTGTTTTATTTAGTTGCACTGTTTGAATTTCCTGAAAGGAAAAGTAAAGACTTCTTGATATAAAGAAAAATGTTTTGTGCCTTTTCCCAACATACTAAAATGTGGGATTAGAAAATTTGGTTTTATTGCTGACAGTACTACAGTGTCATGGTATAATTGTGGTTAAGAAAGAATTTGAATTAAGTATATGAAAACAGGTACTTGAGTTTTTCTCATTAAAAAATTTTAAAAAATATATGACTATATATAAACACACATGTACATATACATATCTCCATAGGCCTGAAACTTCTCATGCTCATTTTTCAGTTCAAAGGTAAATTTTTCTTTTTTTGGAAAATATGAAATGATTCCACTCAATCATTTGTGATTTATATTAATAATTTAAAACCATGCTTTCTACATTAAAAATAGATTTGTGTTTTTTGTTGTACTCAGATGAATCCAAACTATGCTTTTGAAAGAGAACTTTGAATTTAACACACATTAAACGCCTTTTTGATATATTAGGGGAAAAATACACCTGGAATTATAAATAGCCAACTTGAAAAACTTCAGAGTTGTTTTTAAATTACCTCAAATATTGAATTTTCCACTAAAACTATAGTAAAACTCAAGGAAAATGAAGTATTCCAAAATCTTAAAGTAGTGAACATGCAAGAGTCATCACATCAAATAACTAAGAGACAATATAAATGTATTGAGATTCACTTATTCATTATCCAAAAATATTTACTTGCTGTCTACCATGGGTCCAGCACAGTTTTAGGTGTTTTCTTCACACTAACAAGCAAAAAAGTGGTTAAAATTTCAGCTCTGACTGTACTTACATTTAAGGGAAGGGAGACAGATTATAAATAAGATAAGATAAGATAAATGCATAGTTTGCTATTGCTAAGTGCTATGAAGAAAATATAAAGCAGGAAAGGGAATATCAAATATTTTAGGGGAGGGAAGATAACTACTATGCTAAAAATGTTTATCAGTTTTTCAAAGATCAGTCCAGCGAATCGTCAGTCTCATGGTTCCAGAACAGAGGCTTTACGGTTCTACCTCAGATTAGGAGATGGTGAAAGGGAGCCCTGAGCCTGACATCAGTTCACACTGTGAGGTGCCTGCAACACTGCAGGAAACCCAGCAGACAGTTGGAAATGTAGGTTTGGGTCCTTAGGAAGAGATACAGATTTGGAAGCCACCTGTGGAAAGGTGAGAATAAAACGATGGGAATGGATGAAGTCAAGAGAATGTGTGCAAAGTGAGATGAGAGTACAGCTGATGAGAGGACCTTGGAGAGTGTCTACATGGAAGGGCCAGGTGGAACATTCACAATTCCTTAGGGAATTTCTAGTGATTTAGTCTATGAATCACTGAATCAATTATACTGAATATTGTAGAGGGTTTTAAAAAAGGTTTTTTCAATCCCAGAAAAAATTTACTTGGGATTTAAAAATTATTAGAGATGAATTTATAGTAAAGAAACCTTTACATCTGTAGAATTACTAGAAGCACATTTATTTATAAAATCATCATGACTTCTGGCATGGTGGGATGACCCAATTTGAAAATTGCCACGTCAGTGACAAATTCATTTATTTAATTTAACATTTCATTGGTTGGTTCATGACTCTTTAACTTATCAATTATTTACTGATTTCATACCCTGCTCAAGACAAGAAATGTATATATTGATGAAAAGTAATATTTCAAAAGTGCTATTAATAAAAACTCTTGCATATTTTTAAAATGAAATATTTTCCTCAAGATATACCTAACCAAATGTTTGCCTGGCCACAATTCCTAGGATGGAGTCTGTGTGACTTTAATACAAAGAAGTTAAATTATGGGTTATGGGCTGAATTGTGCCCCTACCCCTAATTCATATGTTAAAATCCCTAAAGCCCAGTACCTAAGAATCTAACTGTATTTGGAGATAAGGTCTTTAAAGAAGTGATTAAGTTAGAATGAGGCCCTAAGGGTGAGACCCAAATTCAAGTATGACTAGTGTTCTTGTAAGAAGAAAAAGAGAAACCAGGGACTCGTGCACAGAGGGACGACCACATGATGAGTACAAGCTAAGAAGGCCTCGGGAGAAATCAACACTGCTGGCATCTTGGACTTTCAGCCTCCAGAACTGTGAGAAAATTGATTTCTTTGTTTAAGCCACCTGATCTGTGGTGTTTTGTTATGGCGTCCCTAGCAAACTAATAATACTGTGAGACTAGGAACTTGCCTTCAAAGAGGGTAAAACTCATCCTCGTATTAGGAGGGAGGATTTCTAGATTAAAAGTGTGAACAAATATTATTTAGATTCTGACAAAATAGATCAGCCTCTTGAAAAAGTTGAGCTAAAATTTAATGTGATTTATTGGGTTGGGGAGATGGGCTGTACCAGGTCTCTGACCAATTACATGAGTTTTGATTATTGAAGCAGTGGTCAGAGCCCATATTAATATTAATTGTGAAATATCTTGCCTTTGGTGCACAGAGGAAAAAAAGGCCATTTAGAAAGACTTTGGCTTTTCTCTTCTGATTTTATAACCATAGGCAAGGCTATGGTGATAGGCAAGGCTATTTTGAAAAATAATGAACATATAAAATGCAAACCAGGCACATTTATCCTTTCACAAGAACTTGTAAAGATGCCTGAAAAGCACACAAAAATGCTCCTTTTAATGTTTTTAGGAGAATAGCTTAAGGTTGTTTTCAAAGTTTCAAGATCCAAATGCAAAAGACTCCACTTCTTTACAAGTGGTTTAATCCCATGGGTAGTGTGGTTATAATCCAGATGACTCTCTTGAGGGGCAGGGAGAAGCAATGCCAATATTTTTTTGTGTGTTGAAAGGACCATAAAGGAGAAGCAGATCATACTTTGTGGGTTGATAAATAACTCAACACGCACAGCCAGAAGAATGAACTTTATGCACATTGCACAGCTTTTCTTTTTTTTTCAAGGCAGAAATGGGAGAGAGGAGTTGTGGTTTTTGTTATTTCTCTGTTCTGATCCCTCGCTTGGTGACATGGCAGGGCTAAAAAGGCTGTCAGAATTTAAAATGTGACCCTGAATGAAAAAGTTTAGAATATGATAAAGATCTAAGCATAGAACTTTATTTTTTTCAATTTCCATTTTAAAATGAAAAATTGAAAGTGGCTTCAGAAACTATTAGAAGCAAAACATTGGTAGTCCCGTTCAGATAACATGTGCAAAGAAAACTGAAGGGGGGAGAAAAGCTGAGAAAAAGTTCTCTTTGCTTGGGCTGATATTATACTTGATAGATGCCTTGGGGAAGGATCTATTTGCAGAAGAGCTCACTCTAATAGTGAATAGGAGTGCATAAGAGGGGGATTTGTAAATAATAAAAGTATACCAGATGCATGTGAAAGCCTCAGTTACAAATACTATGGGGAGTTCAAGGGTATTCACACACAGACCCTCCCCTCCCTTCTTTACCTCTCCTCTTTTTCTTTTGTTGTATGAGGCATCCATTAATAGTAAGGGGCACAAGCTCACTTCTTATCATAGACATACATGATCTTTGTAACCCGGGGAAAATTTCACTGGTGTTATTTTCTTCCTTCCTATCCTCCAGAATTGCCTGTTCTAGATTGGGCTAAATGAAAATTTTTATTTTCTCATGTACGTGGACACACCATTTCTTAAACACATCAAAGCCCATTTGAATTTGGGTCACATCATAATTTATTTTATCAAACAGATTTTAATTTTTTCCAGATTTAAAAATTTCCAGATTACTCCAAATTTTGTGTGCCAAATTCTGCCCTCAATTATGTGCATGCAGCTAATTGCATACACATAACTGAGGGTAGGGTTTGGCTTTTGGAGGTGAAAATCTCTGGAGCTCTGATTTTTTTTTTTTTTCTTGGGAAAGAGCAGACTTTATTAATTAAAAAAAATAAATCTTCAAAATAATTTACATCACTTTTCCGAAGTTGCTTTCGGGCACTGATTAGTTAATCCACCACACCCTGGTGTAATCACTTTTTATCTTTTTTACAATGAGACAGTATTCATACAGATGACCTTTTTATTTGCTTGAAGACACATAAAAGAGAGTGATAGAATTAAGGTTAAAATTGAGCATTCTGTGTTCTGTGATGATAGCTGGAACTGTTTATTAACATTACATAGTTCTGTGCTGAATCTGTTATAGTCTTGATTGTTGCCTCTTTTATTATTCACAATAATAATGGCTTTATTATACTTTTTTCCTAATTATAAAAATCATAGTAATAATTTAAGCAATATAGAAAAGTATATAGAATAAGAGAATCACTTGAATTCTCACCACTACAAGGGGGCCATTTTGTTGAGTATTCTTCTAGGAATGTCATCTGACTTTTTCTCTAATTTTATGTTGATATAATATCAGACATGTTATTTTAACCAGTATTTTTCACCAGGGAAATATTGGAAATGTTTTCACCTCAGGTAATACAGATACACGTCTCTTAAGGCCCACATACTATTTCATTGGACCAGCAAGTCTTCAGCCAATCAGTTATTTTCACAAGAAGAAATGTGCTTCTTTACTGTAAACTCTGTCATGATAGACACATTTGTTTACTGTAATTAATAACTGGAACTCTCTTCTCCTTTAGTTATGCCCCAAATCTCAGATTTCCACCAAATCTATTTGTTCTACTTTAAAACTATAATTTTGAGTTGCACATCAATAGGATTATACTCAGACATGAAACTTGAAAATGTCATGGCAATGGAAAATCATCTATATGATAATTACTCTCATATTCACACCTCTAGGGCCATCTGTCTTCCAGACTTAACATTCATATATCCAGCGATATTTCCACTCAATGCACAGTACCACTCAAACTCAACATGTTCAGCAATGAACTCCTGCCTTCCCTCACCCATCCACAATCCTGCTTCATTAATCTCAGTTCTGGCAACTCTAACCCTATTGTTGCTTATGAGAACTAGAAAGCCATCTTTGACTACTTTTGTTCTTTCACATCCCACATCTAATCTTTCAGGAAATCTTAGCCCTGATTTCAAAATATACTCAGAATCTGCTCATTTCTCACCCCTTCCACTGAGTCACTAGGATCCCTAATCAGGTTTCCCACTATTCTCGTCTTCTCAGTCTATTGTCAACAAATAAGCCAGAGTGAGCTTTTCAAAACTTGAATCATACAGTGGTACTTCTCTTCTTTAAATCCTGAAATAACCCACTGTTGTACTCAAAGTAAAAACTATAATCCATGTGATGGCTATAAGGCTAGGACCTTCCATTTCCTCTCTGACTTTTTCTACTACTCTCTCCCTTGTTCAGTCTCCTGCAATCACAGCAGGCTCTTTGCTATTCCTCACATATGCCAGGAGCTCTCCCACCTTGAGATCTTTCCTTTGGATATTCCTTCTACCTGGAATGTTCTTCTCCAAGATATCTGCATGGACAACACTTTTGTCTCCTTCAAGTCTTTGACTAAATCTCGTTTTCTAAATGAAGCCTACCATGACCACCTTATTTAATACTACAGCCTATCTCTCCCATCTTTGGCATTTCCTATCTATCCTACTCTGCTTTGTGTTATGTGTGTGTATGTGTTTCATAGTATTTATCATCTTTGAACATACCATATTTACTTAAAAAATAAATTTTTGTTTAGTTTCCCTGCTCCCACTAGAGTATAATCCTTGAATATATCTTTGAGGATGGAGATCTTTGTTGTGAGTGGTAGAATTATGGGTAATTATCCCATTATTAAAATTATAAATAGAATAACTAATAAAAGCAAATTGTGAATACACCAATGATGAGAATGTGTCACAAACAAGACTGCGGTTAATCCAATTCTATGCATATGAGATTCAGAAAAGTAAAAAAGAAGAACCACACAGGTTCCGGACGCGCAGGCTCAGCGGCCATGGCTCACGGGCCCAGCCGCTCCGCGGCATGTGGGATCTTCCCGGACCGGGGCACAAACCCGTGTCCCCTGCATCGAAAGGCAGACTCTCAACCACTGCGCCACCGGGGAAGCCCCAAAAGGAAGACTACTGAGGTAAAAGGAAACAGTGCAAACTTAGTGTTTTTAGTTTATAAATTTCCTACTCTTTAAAAGATTTTGGGAGAGGAGTGAAGAGGCTACAAATGTTGCTGTTTGAATCTTGATTTCAGATTGGTTAAGGGTTATGCTAATTTTAGGATAAAAAGGGAGAATTTTTGGCTTTGAAATATAAATGATATATCATTAGCCCATTCCATTAATGCTTCTGAAATTTCCCTTCAGCTGTAGCTGATTAGCAACTAAAAATGTCAAAGTTTATTTTGAGAATATTGAAGACTGCTCTAGGGGCCTTGAAATAATTAGTTGCTCAAGTCCTCATTAAGAAATAGAGCATATACAAAGCTATAAGACTTGGCTAGTCAAGAAAGCAAAATGCTTTTGAGCATTTTATTCAGTGAGGTAAATGAGCATGCTTTGTTCCATTTGGTTAACCAAATGTTGCAAGTATGGCACACTACTTTCAGAAGGAATGAAAGTTTCCCCAGTTGGGGGCCCGGGGAGTGGGGGGTGGGGGGGAGGGTGGCACTGAGCCGATGTCAGGCCCACATAAAATTACTTTGTTGCAAAGACTAGTTGCTTATATCCACTGATTTTGCTGCCAATTATTTGTAGTAAAAAAGAATAGTCTTTGAGGGCTTATATTTTTTAATGTTACTTAATTTCAGCGTTTGATGAAGCAGCTAATGATTGAAAGTAAGAAGTCTTAAAGAATATTGGCTTTAAAAAAAGAATATTAGTTTAAATGTTGGCTGTAAAACAAGAGAGATATTTAGGTATGAAAAAAATGAGGGAAATTTCTTATTCTTTTTATTAAGCTTTAAAAAGTAAGGCAGTTTGTATTCTATTTGTTAGAGTTTGGGGGACCCCAAATAAAATACTGTCTTCTCCTTTATAAGGGTAGACTAAGGTATCAGATAGATGGAGATCAAAAATGCCAGCTTTATTACTAATCAAAATCTGGTCTGAAGAAAGCACTTGGATATGCAGCCGCCATAGCCTTCCTAACACTTTGCCACTATTAGGTACACTTACTCATCTGGCATAAGCAACGCTTGATAACGGCAGACCTCCCTCATGGATTAGGATGTTTACCACGTGAGATGGAGCAGACCTGAAATCAGGGCTCTTGCATAGATGGCTCCAGAAGAGAAAAAGAGGAAAAGCCTGAGTAAACTTGCTCAGAGACTTCTCCCACATCCACCCGTTAGACCAACTGATTCTCTCCATAAGGAGGGATAAGTCAGGGTGGAAAGAAAGGCTGAAAGGTTTGTTTATAGCTAAAGTCTCTCCGGCTGGGAACAGGAGGAATGGAGGCTATATCCGCCCCCTACCCCAGCACACTTTACTCATCACATATGTGTGATCTATTATGTTAAAAGCAATTATCCCATGTGTTTCAAAATGTGTGTTAGTGGGAAGAGAGGAAGGGGGATTATTAAATTTCAAAATTTCCACTTCCATTTTTCAGGTAATTACACAGAGACTGGCAAATCAGGGACTCATGTTGTTGGCACGCACACTGCTGTGAATTAATGTTCATGAGTTGATGGCTCAGCCATGGATGCAGGAGAAAGAGGGAAATGCAGCAGTGCTTTTATTAACGAGCAGAGGCCCAAATGTTGAGAAAAATCCTCTGCCTCCTCTAAAGGCAGCACTGCTGCCATCTGCTGGACTGGGAGTAGGAAAGCCCCATGCTTATCGGAGTCAGTACAATTCCTTATCTCCCTCCCACTTAGGAGGCATTATGCTAGGTGCTAGGTTGGGGGTCTCTATAAAGATAGCAGACTACGTTCTCCACCCTAAGGAAGCTGGGAATTTAACAGGGGACAGAGACGTCGCTTAGGAGCCTGTGATAAGTCTCGCCCTAATGGGAAAGCCAGGAGATGGTGGGATCCACTGCCATGAGGAGTATCGGGAAAAGATTTGCAGAAAAGGTGACCAGAGTTTTTGTTGGAGGCAAAGGTAGGGGGTTCAACAGGGAGAGATGGGGAAAATGGAATTCTGAGTGGACACTGCTCCAAACAGCTTAATTCCACTGGCTCATGAAGAGTCTCATGAAAGTTCCTCCACTTTTTTGAAATAATCTCTTTTATTTCTCTCTTGTGATCAGCCTTTCCTTAGTTTATAATTGTTCTCATCCATTGATCAGACTTTTTACTAATATTAATACTAACGGTGGAAGTTATGGGTATTGTATAACTAGCATGACATGTCCCTCCCTCACAATGCCCCAGTTGGGTATCTCCTTTGCTCTGCCCTGAAAAACATGAGGAGACTTTATTTCAGTGAATTTCTTTGGTCTGTGGTTTACCATAGCATAAGTTTATGAGGTTGAGTTCTACAAATTCAATTTTAATCAGATATTATTTTTGTCCTAAGCAAACTCTAAATACCGCAAATAAAGTTTTCACCACTTTAGAAGCCATCTATAACTCATAAGTGTAATTAGGTTTAAATGATGCTGAGATTTCATACGATCCCCGCTCAACACTTGTGATTTTATATTCTATGCCTCTAGCTCCTGAATAGTGGGTCAGCTAGATATTTCCCTGTTATAAGCTGTGGTATGTTAAGGACCCAGCAAGTTAAAAAGTAGAACTTTTGATTTGGCAACAGCAGAATAAAATGAAACCATTGCCAACATTAAGTTTGACATATGACAGATGGTACTTTCAGGTTACAGATATGAATGTACAATGGAGCTATTCTGCCTGAATTTCATTTGACTTTCCTATGGTCGTCAAAATGGGTGTCTTTCAATTTTTGTGTCAGTGGAGGTTGGTCTGTGTGGGATTTGAGTGATAAACCTGTCAAATACAACAAAGTTTGTGATTCCACTGGGCCCTATTGTAAAAATCAGTTTTGAAACCTGCCAAACCTGCCAAATTGGCTGATTCTGGGGTAGGGCTTACTGCATAAATTTGGATAATGCCCACACATATGTTTAAAATAACCTCTTGTTTCAAATATGCTTGTGTTTAAGACTCCTTCAGTAAAGGATTTGTAACAGTAAATAAATACAATGGAAAACTAGTTTAAAACAAACGTTTTAAATTTATTTATCCTTTTAGTGTTTGAAATACTCTATTCTCCACCCAAAGCTACATTTTCTTCCACCACCATCTCTTCTTTTTAAATCCAAATGTTCTTAACATTAATTTAGAAGATGTGTAAAGCCAGGCCAAGGAAGATGAGACAAAACTATAAAACCCAGTTAGAAATTGTAAAGAAATGAGCCAAACTGGAAGCAGTGCCAGTACCCAAGGCGATGTGGAAATACTGGACAAAGACACTGCTTTGGAGATGTAACAGAGTGAAAGTGATGACATCTTGTTGAGCCACAAAGAGGCACAATATTATCCTGGCCTTGGGTAGCTTACAGTTTATTTGAAGAGATATGCCCTGTTCGGATGAAAATAAATGGGAATACAAAATAGCAGGTGCTGGGCCAGTGAGCAGGGTAGATAGCAGGTGTACAACATCGAGGGCTAATGTGGTTGGGAACTGATTATGAGGGTATAGTTTAATTTAGGTCTTCCTCTCTCAATTTTTATTTTTAAATTAGGAAATATTATAAAGGTGAGAATTGAAGTGTATATAGTGCTTAAGCAGAACAGATACTAATTATCTCACAGTAACTACCATTTGTTAAATACTATGTGTCAGGCATTGTGGTCAGGTGCTTTATATGCATAATTTTACTCAATCTTTGCAATTTTCTATGACTTAAATACTATTTTCCTCCCAAATGGCAACTCCAAGTACCCAAAGTCACATTAGCTACTCCAGGACAGAGTCCAGACTTAAAGCAAAAACCTGCCTGATTTCAAAGCCCAAACTCTAACCCATGCTGTTAGTGTCAGCGTATAGCTAATGAACCATTATCTGCATATCGTAATAAGACAGTCAAGGTTATGCTACAGAGAATGGTATTCCTCACATGAAGCATATGTTAGTCTGGAAAGAAATTCCTCAAATGGTAATTGTGAAAACTATTTAACAAACATAGAAGAATTTTTATCATATAATGTCAAATGTAAATAGAATAATATAATAAAAGTATACATGGTATTTACAGTCATGTCAAAACTATGTATGCATAAAGACAAAACCCTAGTAGAGAAGTTTAAAAGGAAAATAGTTTTTTTGGAATGGTAAGAGTCATAGTTAATTCTTTATTTAAAAATTTTTTACAGTGTTGAAATTTTGTCATTAGAATTTTTATAAATTAAATTAGAAAGGTTAAAGCTATTAAACTAATCCAATAAGAGAAACTTAAAGCTTGGTGCTGGAAAGGAATCATTCTCAAGTGAAAATTACAGCTTGTTTTAAAACATGAAATCAGTTTGGGAGGTCAGGATATAATTGAAGGTCTCTAGCAGACAAAGTTTAGTTCATGAGGGTGAATTTTCAATTGTTTTACTAGAAACTGTTTACTTTTCCTCTTCAGAAATGTGTGTTCAAGTTGCCATTTCAGAAGACAAGAACATTTATGGAACAGGATCTCATCCTTCTGCCTCCCGCTTTACACACCTCCCTCTGTGTCCCACTCCGCTCCATTTGGACAAATAGGCACCTTCCATTCTTGGTGAGTTCTCCTGCACCACACCTTTTATCTGAGAAACCCTACTTGACTTCTCAGGCTCACAAAGGAACAAGAGCTTTTTCCAAGGGAAGAGGGAAATGGTGTGAGTTTATTTTTTCCAAGGCTTAGCAGTTTCTTGAGTATGAGAACTGCTTGATGGTTCTACTTGCTTGAAGGAGATAGATCTCAGTGAAGCTAGAATTTGAATGTGTAGGTAGAAATACAATTTTCTCTCTTTTTTTTTTCTGTAGGGATGGTGAAAAATTGCAAATCCTCTTATTCTCCTCTTTTTAACTGACCCACCTAATTAAGAGTTGCCCTCTCTTCCCTCTGCAAATACTGCCTGACACCTACTCCACCAAGAAGGTCCAAGCACCAGGTAGAGTCCAGTACACCCCCCCCCTCACTTCTTTCTCATTCATCTGCAGCCAAACCTGTACATGCAAATAGTACTTATTATTGGGATTGTGTATTTTTATAGAACATTACATACACTCATGAAATATGTGTGCAAAATAAATGAAAGTTTTAGAAAACTTTCATTGATGTTGAATAGTAGTTTGAGAAGCATACAGGTAAGCAGATAAAAGGAATGATAATGCATTCATTGTAGAAGAGATAGGTTTCTAAAGAAACTTTAGAAGGATTATGTGCTCAGATTGAATTGAAAATTTCTTTAAGTTTTTGCTTTATTTTAAAGAAACTCAAACTGGAGATGTTAGAAATAGTGCAGGAAAACCATGATTTGCCATACATTCAAAGAATGGCCCGGACTCTACCTAAAAAGATTGGCCTCTGAATGTACATTTATGTTTTAAGCTAAAATACAATCTTTAAGATATGTAATTTTTATTATGATTCCCAATGTAACTGACTTTTAAGAAAATTATTAACTGACCAGTTGCCAGTTTCATACATGAGAGATGAGAGAGCTTTGATTGTATCACCTTGTATTTAGTTGTAAAGGCATAGCACATTCAGGGGCAAAATTAGAGGTAAATAGTTTGATATTTTGAACCTAAATTTTGAAGATTTTGAAACCTCTTTGAGAGCTATATTATTTACTTTTGCTTCTATTCCATTTAATGCTAAAAATACTAAACCCGCTTTATTCCTTTCTTTTTCGTTAATTCAAACCTCCCTTCTCCTTCTGTGGTGGAGACTAGCTGTTGAACAAATACACATTCTCTCTATTCTTTTTCAAACTGACCCAAAGTTTTCAGCTGCATATACCACCACATAGTTAGAAGAAAGACCATATTTCCCAACCTTTATTGCTGCTGGGTGTGGCCAGGTATATTAGTTTTCTATGGCTGCTGTAACAAATTAGCACAAATTCAGTAGCTTAGAATAACACAGATTTTGTCATATCATGGTTCTGCAGTTCAGAAGTCTGAGTTAGCTTGGCTGGTTTCTCTACTCTGGGTTTTACAAAGCAAAAATCAAGGTGTCAGCGACTGTGTTCTCATTGGAAGGCTCTAGGGAAGAATTCACATCCAAACTCACTCAGGTTGTTGGCAGAAACTAGTTCCTTGAATTTGTAGGATCAGAACCCTGTTTCCTTGCTAGCTGTCAGCTTCAGGCTGCCCTTAGCACCTCGAGGCCTCTCACTGGTCATTGCAAGTGGGTTCCTACATCTCAGGGCCAACAGAGGTGTGGTGAGTTGAATCGTGCTGGGAATGTCTCTGATTTCTCCTTATGCCATGGCTTCCTTCTGCCTCCAGCTGGAGAAAGTTCTCTGCTTTTAAGGGTTCATAGGATTAAACTGGCCCCACCTGAATAATCTCCCTCTTTTAAGGTCTGTAACCTTATTTATGTCGGCCAAGTCCCATTTGCCATATAATTTAACATATTCACAAATTCCAGGGATTGAGGGCGGGCACTTTTGGGGAGCCATTTCGTCTACCACAATTGGTGGTGACAGAGTTCTGGCTAATGAATGGAACTGGAGATGTTGCATAGGACTCATGGAAGTTCCCTTAAAGGAGAGGAGAGATGCCTTTTTCATTCTATGCTCATCCTACTGCCTAGGGGGCAGGAGCAGCCTCCTTGAAACCTGAGGCAAGGACCACACCCTAGGGATGGGAGGGGAAAGCTGGAAGGAGCTGAATTCTTTTGAAGTCATTTCATTAGACCGAGTTTGAATGTCTCTCTGGTTTTCTTTCATATGAGAGGGAAATAACTTCTCATTAAACCCCTGTTATTCAAATATTTCTGTTATATGCAGTTGAACCTACGACTGAAAAATATGCTCTCCAAACTTTGTAACATTTTCTTAACTCATAGCAATATCTGGAGCACAGATAGACAAAACTAAATATGTTTGGGTCCCCAATTCATTATATTTAATATGAGTAATAACTATTATCCAAAGTTTTGAAATGACATATTCACATATAGTGATAACAGTATTTATTGCTTGTGAAATAAACTCACTTTTCTTAGTAATATCTGATTCTTCTTCCTGTGTTCAAAATGTCATTCCATGCATTTCAGTTTAGTTATTTTTCCATTAGCGCAAAAAATAGAAGAAAGTTTGATTCTAGGTCTGAAGCTGAAATAGACAGGAAGTGCCCCATTTTGGTCTTAGGGGACACATTCAAAGTTTAAGAAAGGAATACTAAGACTTAATGAAATACACATTATCATAAATCTTATTCATTTAATCAGCTGCTTTCCATATTGTCCTAAAACATTTTCTTAAAGGTAAACATTAGAAGAATGTGAATTATCCCCAATTAAACAATACATACTATACACTTATTTGCCTTGTTTATTTTGAAAACTTTGACAGCTCTCAGAAATTCAAACATTCTTTCAAATGAATTATGTAGGACATTTCTGATGATATTTCCATAGGCTTATATGGATATACATTTGTAAATTATAGATAAGAAAAAAGGACCGTTTCTTAAATTTGGACCTCATTAAAATGACCCTGCTGACAAAGAATTTTTTAAAAAATTGCTGCACTACTTAGCCATTTCAGTTAAATGTTATTTTAAACATTAGCCATACGCAGTATTTTAAGAATATTTTCTGGGACTAAAACTTCCTTGAGAATCTGATGAATGCTACAGTTCATCTTCCCAGAAAAATGCCCATATATTCTCACATGAACACTTCTCAGGCAATTTAATGAAATGTTCATAGATCCTGTGAAATCTAACCATAAAACCTGTGTTAAGAACTCTTGGTATAAAGGTGTGTTGACTTTGAAAGAGTCTTAACACAGAAATTTATAAAACATATAAGCTTTTTCTAACATAGGAGATTACTAAGCAATTAACATTAATACATGGATTTTTAGTAGTGCTATTGTAATATTCTTCAGCATTCTGAGCTACCAAAAATGTTATAGGTGGTAGAACCAATTAAACAAAATAGACATTTATGCATATACAACTTGTGTCTGCCTTCTCTCTTTTTAAGATTCTGTTCCTCTGCCCCACCAACAAAGAAAGAGGATAACACACTCCATAGCAGCACCTTTCTGCAACAATGGAAAGGGAGCAGTAGATAAATATATTTTCCTGTGGCCCAAAATAAGCCCACTGACCACAGAAGTCATTATTTTTAATTGTAAAAATAATATCGGAAACATTTTTCTTTGTCGCCATTTACCTTTAGACCATCTCCAGGCAAAGTACTTATAATTTTTATTTTTCCGAAATGATTTGATATTGAATTTAGAATTTCTAACTAATAGCTCTAGTTTTGTGTAGCTTTTTGGATTCATCTTTGGCCATAATGGCACCTCTTTATAGATTATATAATTTTGTGTGCTCATCAGAGATCACCATGTTTAGGCAAAGAAGTTTGTTTAGATCAGTGCTTCTCAAACTTCGTCTCAGGACCCGTTTACACTCTTACCATTATTGAAGATGGCTAAGACTTTTAGTGTATTAGAAGTTAAAACAGAAACTTAAAAATACTATTGCAAAACAGGACTATAACATTCACCAACTTTTTGTGTTTACAAGTAGGCAAAAGGAAAACTCTGAGATTTCAAAATAATGACTTATGGATGATAATAAGGTTACAGAGATTATAGCAGAAATAAAGTGAAGAAAGCTAGTAAGGGCACAGAAGTACTGAGAGCCAACTGAACTAATATCTGAAAATGCACATGTTTATACTTGAAAGCCACTGTCTTAGAAAATTTTTAAAAAATGAATGCACATTCTTTTCATTCATTTCATTAGCTAGCACAGCGATTATATTATTACACGTTTAGTTTCTCAAAATGACATTGTACACATTATGAGCAAATAAAAAATAAAACAAATAATGTTTAGGGTTATTAGGAAAAATAGTTTTGATTTTGAAGCTACATGAAAGGAATTTAGGGACCCCTCAGTGTTCTGGACCACGCTTTGAGAACCACTGGTTTAGATGTTGTCTCTCCATTCCTTAATGTAATTATATGAGAATGTAGAGACAGATTATTAGTTTTAGGAGTCTCCCATCTTTTTTGAGCAATATTCTCTTTGAAAATCTATAACCATGAGATCCTATTTTTTTCCCTTCCCCTTACCTGTTCTAAATCAACCTTCATGAAGTTTAGAATAGAAAATAATCATAGACTGTTAGAGTTGGTGAGAATCTTACTCAATTAAAAGAAATTTTAACATGCTCCACAGCATTGCTAATAGATGGTCACCCAGAATTTCTGCTTGAATATCTCCGTGCCTGTGTGTCACCACCTGAGGATTCATATCCCTTATTATTGTGAGTATGATGACTTTTTCATCACCTTCTTAATTATGTAAACTAAGCTATACAGTGATGGGGGTAGGAGGCAATGGAAATAACCTGTGCATCTTTGCTACTAGCATAGAGTTCTTTTCATTTTTAGCTTAAATTAACTGCTATTTTATAGTTAATATTTAGGATTGTATATTAAGGTAAAATGAAAAAAAAATACTTCATAGGTTTTCTTAAAGATTAGTGTTTTTTGTGTTCTTTTAAGATTTTGGAGTACAATAAATACACAGAAGCTATTTTTGGAAAATGTGTTGGGAATATATAATACAGGCCTTCCCACCTGCCATCATGAGTAAGTGGCCGCTCTAAAACTTCTTAGGAAAAGACTGCTTTACATTACTAGGCACCGTCAGATGGCCTGGGTTCAGGAAGTGGTTAGCCAATTTATCAATTCAGTGTTTACAAGAGAAAAGAATGCCATTCCATTGTAAAAATTCACATAAACAATTTAAAACTGTACCTTTTCCTGGGGAAAATATACCTATTCCTGGGGAATATACCTTTTCCTGATGAGGCAAGGGTAGCAGTGGCCAGGGAAATCCTAAAGGGAAACTGAGTATCTTAATCATATTTAATCAGATAGATGTCTTTAAACACATTGCACAGGTCACTGGGTTATTGCAATTGTGCTTAAACTAAAACCTCAAAGTAAGGTGGGACTTTGTGAAAATGATAAACTTTAGGAATAACCTATATGGCACCTATATCCACGGCCACTCGTGGACTAATAACCTTGCCCTTCTAACTGGGGAGAATTCTTCGCAGAAGCTGATTGTGTACAAACTTACCACCAAATAGCTTCCAGGAGGCTTTCTTCTGCCTCTGCTATTTCCAGTTTCAAACATGCATAGCTGTCATGATATTCCTTCTTGAAGACTCTTTCC
>NW_006779050.1:2763958-2776962 GCF_000442215.2 Lipotes vexillifer | reverse complement strand
CTCTTTCCCAGCTTGGTTTCTGAGCCAATCCTGAGCAGTAAGGGAAATATCACGTTGTTCTAGTGGTGGATTGAATGGGAGTTAATAGAAAGTTAAACCTGAGATACAGAACCCTAGTACTTAACTGGCATCCTTGTCATTCCTCAGGTCCACTTCTCACTGCCTGTGAGTACTTCAGTGACGTAGGCTTCGATCTGTCTTCTGAGTTCTTCTTTCACCACATAATCAAGTTGCCCTGTTACCCTTATGAATTCTGGCTTTCTTTCTGACTCTACTTTCCTAGAATCCTGTTCCTGAATCTTGACTTATTATTTGGGTCCTCTTGCAGTTTCTACAGATTACACTTACCTACTTATTTTACTATGCAGTGCCTAGCTCACATCTCACTATCATTGTTTCTGCTCAGTTTGTGAGATCTTTGATATCTTAGACTTTTCAATATCAATAATTTAACCTCAACTGAGACTGATGGGCCCTTAGACACTATTACTTGTTTGCCCAGCTGCATTGCCAAGTCCAGCTCTACAGACATGATCAGCAGCTCCAGTACCTCTTTTGCTGTTGAGTTTGATTAGTATTATCTGTGCCCTCTCTGCCTATTCGTCCTGGCTGACTCAGAATAAACTAGCTTCCTTCTCTGAGCATATATGTGCTGTCATTTACCAGAGAGTGGTAATCTAGATTCAGTTTGGAATTAGTGTTGCCTTTAGAATGCTTTCTGTTTAACATTAAGTTCATATTTGAATGAAAGTCAGGAGAAAGAAGGAAGAATAAACAAACCACAGTCAGGATGGGTGGGAGTTGGACAGATAAGGTTCACTGAGAATCCTAGCTCAAGTTTCCTTCCCATGGTGTGAAGTATTACTAAAGGGTGAGAGATGGGGAGATGGAAAGAGCTGCTAGATGAATGGATGAATGAAATAGTGGATGTGAATTATAGGGGTTGACTCTTTCTGATGGGCTCTGCATTTTTCTAATGATTTTTGTTTTTTTATTCTTATTTACAGTGTTTACAACTTTTCTATATGATTTGCTTTATCTGATTTTATATTACTTTGTTCTTAATATGCATATATCTTATTTTTCATTGAACCAGCAAATACTGTTAAGATTTTCAATATTATATTTAGTTTCTGAAATCTTATTCTCAAAATTTTAGGAGGGAGAGTTTTCTACTGTGTCTTACCTAAGTGAGATAAGGAATTCAGAGCATTCCGTCATCCCCCTGTCACAATCCTTACCACAATTAATACTCTGTTAATAATTCTGGAATCTTATATTTATAGAAACATTATTACATTGTTGTTTCATGTTATTGCTCTGCTTTTATAAATAATTTATGTTTCATTGAGTTTCATAACCATATTATTCTAAGACATTTATATTGATTAATCTTAGTGCTCAATGTCACTAATAATTTTGAGAGGAATATTATATCTTTACATTTTATTAGACTTTTAATTTTGATATAATTGTAGATTTGCAAACAGTTCTAAGAAATTATACAGAGAAATCCTGTATACCCTTAATCCAGTCTCTTAAGTGGTAGCATCTTGAGAAATTATAATCCAATATCACAACTAGGATATGGATATCGGTGGAGATACAATACAGAAATTCTGATGGGCTCTTCATTGAATTGGGGGAATATTCCCCCACAGGAATGGAATGCATCGACCAAATGTAAAGAATTCTGGTACATGGTGTTTAGCTAAATCTCCGAAGAGACAGTGGAGCCCACATCATCCAACAAAGGTTGTTAGTAGCCTCAGTAAAGTTTCCCCCTCCTCCTTCTCCTATTTCCTTGCCACTTTGTTGTATAGAGCACAGTCAGGCTTGAAATAAGCTGGAAAGAGAATCAAAGGGAAAATGTTAATGCTTTTTCAGCAGAAATAGAAGGCTTGGTTATAACTGCCTGACTTAAGCACAGTGAGATAAAAAGAAATGGCAGATATGAAAACACACTATTACCAGAAATGAAATAAAGAAGTATAATATAAAAAAGGAAAGAAGAACCCAGGTTTGAAAAACATGCGATAGAAAAACATTTCCTATAGGTATTTTGTTTTTACCAAAGGTTGTAATAACACAGATTCAATAAAACAAAACCTTAAAGATAAACACACAGACTGGGATAAAAATGGAGATTGTCAAAAGATGGGGAAAAATTAGCACTCAGAATAATACTGTTATATAATTAA
This sequence comes from Lipotes vexillifer, assembly GCF_000442215.2. Taxonomy (NCBI): domain Eukaryota; kingdom Metazoa; phylum Chordata; class Mammalia; order Artiodactyla; family Lipotidae; genus Lipotes; species Lipotes vexillifer. Next base: position 2,774,761 of record NW_006779050.1, on the reverse strand, counting down.
GAAACACAGAAATAGATGACACAGCTGACTCTTAAAATAGTTACATAGAAGAAAGTTTCAATATAGTCACAGGAAACGTAGATGAAAAAGAAATTAAAACAACTAGAAAAAGATAAAAAAGAGAAATAGGACAAAAACTGTTCAACATTAGGAAAATTGGTGTACCTGATAAGGTAATTCAATAAAATGGACAGAAGAATTTAAAGATACAATTGAAGATAATTTCTCTAAAGCAAAGAAAAAAATAAATCTATAGATGTAAGGATATATCATGTTCCAGGGAAAAATTATTGATGTATCTTATATAACTTACTGAGTCCTAAGGCTAAGGAATGATTTCTTATTTATTGTGACATTTAAAGGCTGGGTTTAAATTTCTCCACAGCAATAGTCAATACAAAAAGACCAAAAGAAAATAAAGTCCTATCTATCAAGTATTTCAGGAAGGTATTTATTTTTTTAAAAAATTTTTATTGGAGTATAGTTGATTTACAATGTTGTGTCAGTTTCTGCCGTACAGCAAAGTGGATCAGTTATACACACATACATATCGACTCTTTTAAAAATTCTTTTCCCATATAGGTCATTACAGAGTATTGAGTAGATTTCCCTGTGCTATTCAGTAGGTCATTATTAGTTATCTATTTTATATATAGTGTATGTAAATGTCAGTCCCAATTTCCTAATTTATCCCTCCCCTCCCCTTTCCCCCCTGGTAATGATAAATTTGTTTTCTACATCTCTGACTCTATTTCTGTTTTGTAAGTAAGTTCATTTGTATCGTTTTTTAAGATTCCACATATAAGCAATATCACATGGTATTTGTCTTTCTTTGACTTAATTCACTTAGTATGATAATCTCTAGGACCATCCCTGTTACTGCAAATGGCATTACTTCATTCTTTTTTATGGCTAATATTCCGTTGTATATATGTACCACATCTTCTTTATCCATTCATCTGTCGATGGACATTTAGGTTGCTTTCATGTCTTGACTATTGTAAATAGTGCTGCTATGAACACTGGGGTTCATGTATCTTTTTGAATTAGAGTTTTCTCTGTATATATACCCAGGAGTGGGATTGCTGGATCATATGGTAGTTCTATTTGTAGAACCTCCATGCTGTTCTCCATAATTGTTGTACTAATTTACATTCCCACCAACAGTGTAGAAGGGTTCCCTTTTCTCCACACCCTCTCCAGCATTTATTGTTTGTAGACTTTTTGATGATGGCCATTCTGACTGGGGAGAGGTGATACCTCATTGTAGTTTTAATTTGCATTTCTCTAATAATTAGTGATGTTGAGCATCTTTTCATGTGCTTTTTGGCCAACTGTATGTCTTCTTTGGAGAAATGTCTATTTAGATCTTCTGCTCATTTTTTGATTGGGTTATTTGTTTTTTTGACATAGAGCTGCATGAGCTGTTTGTATATTTTGGAGATTAATCCCTTGTTGGTTGCTTCATTTGCAAATATTTTCTCCCATTTTGTAGGTTGTCTTTTCATTTTGTTTATGGTTTCCTTTGCTGTGCAGAAGCTTTTAAGTTTAGTTAGGGCTCATCTGTTTATATTTGTTTTTCTTTTCATTACCCTAGGAGGTGGATCCTAAAAGATATTGCTACTATTTATGTCAAAGAGTGTTCTGCCTATGTTTTCCTCTAAGAGTTTTATAGTGTGTGACCTTACATTTTGGTCTTTGATCCATTTTGAGTTTATTTTTGTGTATGATGTTAGAGACTGTTCTAATTTCATATTTTCACATGTATTTGTCCAGTTTTCTCATAACCAGCTATTGAAGAGACCGTCTTTCTTTCCATTGTATATTCTTGCCTCCTTTGTTGTAGATTATTTGACCATAGGTGCATGAATTTATTTCTGGGCTTTCTATCCTGTTCCATTGATCTATATTACTGTTTTTGTGCCAGTACCATACTGTTTTGATGACCGTAACTTTGTAGTATGGTCTGAAGTCAGAGAGTCTGATTCCTCCACCTCCATTTTATTTTCTCAGTATTTCTTTGGCTATTTGGGGTCTTTTGTGTTTCCATATAAATTTTAGAATTTTTTGTTCTAGTTCTGTGGAAAATGCCATTGGTAATTTGATAGGGATTGCAATGAATCTGTAGATTGCCTTGGGTGGTATATTCATTTTGACAATATTGATTCTTCCAGTCCAAGAACATAGTATATCCTTCCATTTGTTTGTGTCATCTCCAATTTCTTTCATCAGTGTCTTATAGTTTTCTGAGTACAGGTCAGTATATCACACTGATTGATTTGCAGGTATTAAAGAATGCTTGCATCCCTGGGATAAATCCCACTTGATCATGATGGATGATCCTTTTAATGTATTGTTGGATTTGGTTTGCTACTATTTTGTTGAGGATTTTTGCGTCTATATTCATCAGTGATATTGGCCTGTAATTTTCTTTTTTGTGTGATATCTTTGTTTGTTTTTGGTATAGAGTGATGGTGGGCTCATAGAATGAGCTTGGGAGTGTTCCTTCTGCAATTTTTTGGAAGAGTTTCAGAAGGATAGGTGTTAACTCTTCTCTAAATGTTTGATAGAATTCGCCTGTGAAGCCATCTGGTCCTGGACTTTTGTTTGTTGGAAGTTTTAAATCACTGTTTCAATTTCAGTACTGATAATTGGTCTGTTCGTATTTTCTGTTTCTTCCCACTGCAGTCATGAGAGATTGTACCTTTCTAAGAATTTGTCCATTTCTTCTAAGTTGTCCATTTTATTGGCATAAAGTTGCTCGTAGTAGTCTCTTATGATCCTTTGTATTTCTGTGGTGTCCATTGTAACTTCTTTTTCATTTCAAATTTTATTGATTTGAGCCCTCTCCCTTTTTTTCTTGATGAGGCCACTTAAAGGTTTATCTATTTTGTTTATCCTCTTAAAGAGCCAACTTTTAGTTTCATTGATCTTTACTATTTTTTCTTCATCTCTCTTTCATTTATTTCTGCTCTGATCTTTATGATTTCTTTCCTTCTACTAACGTTGGGTTTTGTTCATTCTTCTTTCTCTAGTTGCTTTAAGTGTAAGGTTAGGTTGTTTATTTGATATTTTTCTTGTTTCCTGAAGTAAGATTTTATTGCTATATAGTTCCCTCTTAGAACTACTTTTGCTGTGTCCCAAAGGTTTTGGACCATTTTGTTTTCATTGTCATTTGTCTCTAGGTATTTTTTGATTTCCTCTTTGATTTCTTCTGTGATCCATTGGTTGTTTAGTAACATTGTTCAGTCTGCATGTTTGTGTTTTTTAGTTTTTTTCCTATAATTGATTTCTAATCCCATAGTGCTGTGGTCAGAAAAGATTCTTGATATGATTTCAATTTTCTTAAATTTACCATGTCTTGGTTTCTGGCCCAAGATGTGATCTATCCTGGAGAACGTTCCATGTGCACTTGAGAAGAAAGTGTATTCAGCTGCTTTTGGATGAAATGTTCTATAAATATCAATTAAGTCCATCTGGTCTAGTGTGTCATTTAAGGCCTGTCTTTCCTTATTGATTTTCTGTCTGGATGATCTGTCCATTGATGAAAGTAGGTTATTAAAGTCCCCCACTATTATTGTGTTACTGTTGATTTCTCCTTTTATGGCTGTTTGCATTTGCCTTATATATTGAGGTGCTCCTATGTTGGGTGCATATATATTTACAATTGTTACATGGGAAAGTATTTCTAAAGACTATTATATACATGGTCCAAGTTGTCAGGCAAGTGTAAAAGTAATTGGCAGATATTCCTAAACAGGAAAAGCTCAAGGAGCAGAGTGTTTAGAAACCTTCTTGAAAATAGACATACTGATAACATCCAGGCAACCAGGGTGAATGGAAGAAGTCATGGTTTGACTAGTGTAAACTCAATGCTAGATGACAGTGAAACAATGGTGTGATGGGAGAATGTGAACCAGCCCCAAGAATTTTTTACCAAGCCAAGTTGTCTTCTGAAGATAAAGACAAGAGACAAACATCTCAGGCAGGCACAAAGATAGCACATTTGAGCTCTTCTTGAAAAAATCACTTGATGAAATCCAGACAATCATGAAGTGAATTGAAACAAAGAACCACACTTAAAGAAGTAGTGGTTTAAAACAAAAGACCAAATAACAATAACAACAAAAATAACAAACCAAAACAAAAAATAGGACAAAAGTGGTGAAAGACTTGAGTTCTTTTAAATACAGAACACGTTTTTGTTTAAAAAATGGCGAATTATAGTTTAAGATCAGAATATGTTATAAACCTTGAAAATATAAAATAAATGGTATATATTTCAAAAAGGAATGGAGGAGGGAAGATGGAACAAGTTATGGATTTATTTTTTGTCTTTTAAAACATGGAGACAGTTGATAATATCACAAAGCAAAAAAAAAAGATTAAAAAACCTAATGACTTCAGTCTCTTAATGGTTTTTAATTTTGTTTCTTATCTCAGATGTCTCTTTCAATAACTAACAATAACTATCTCTTTCAATAACTATCTATTGGTTAGAGAAGATTTGATGTTCAGTAATCCCCTTAGTTTCCCTTCAGTTCTTAGTTCTGTTACATTTACAGTTAAATTTGATATTTTAATTTTAGAATAGAAAATAAAGTGTTAATTTTCAAAGATTGTTTTGGTGGTCTATGTATTTTTTGTATGCATGTAGTCTTCTATCTGTATGCATGTGTAGAGAGATGCCAAAATAATGTTCAGTTATTATTAAGGATGATTATTTATGTAAGGTAGATTTGGTGTGATTTATGACTTTTTTTGAACTCTTCTGCATTATATGACTATATTGCCACTAATACTACTAAATAATAATAAAAACAATAACCACTTTTTTGAGCAATTGACAAATGCCCAGTGATTTTTTTTAGTAGTACACAATTAACTCTATCAGTCATCAGAATAACTGTTATTATCTCTATTTATGAATGAGGAAACTGAGGAACAAAGAAGTGAGGTAATTTTCTCAGAGTCCCACAGTTAGTTAGTAGTAGAGCCAGGATGACCAGATATCATTAAAATGAACTTTTATAATATTTTGCTACAACAACTAAATAATTATTCTACAAAAAGAAGTAGGTGAATTTATGTAGAGTTGTATAGAACTCTTATAAGGTTGAATGCATTGAATATGTGAAGTTAAAACTTACAATGTAACTTCTTTATGTTATTGAAACTCTGCTTATGTTATCTTTACCTCTGAAGAGTAGGTTCCTAAAAATACTGAACTACCTGCACCAAGAATAAAATAGTACTTTTCACAAGTCATCCTATTCTTTTTCTTCCTTTCTCAAAATGTAACTATTACCAACTCCCGCCATCCTTTACTGGTAGAAGTTGTTCTGAGGCATTAGAATTATCTACATTACATATTTGCAGAAAAGTCAAGTAGTAACTGACTTCAGAGTCCAACTGAGTACATTTTCTTGTAGTTGTGCTGACCTATACAATGCCAGAGGCACTTTAGGCCCCCAACTGTTGGACACTCAAGTGCAACATCTTGGAACTCGGTACAAAATGAGGTTGAAACATCTGTTATTTTTCTGGGAGTCAAGAATTCTTCCAGCATGCCTCTAGGGCTAAAATTTCCAATTTCTACTAGCCATAAACCTCTTTTAAAAATTCAGGATGATACTACAACTCTGTGTTACCTGGTATGCAGCACTGAAATCTATTATCCAGAGCCGTGTCTCAAGACTGAACAACAAGACTGGAAGGCCTATATCTAATTTTGACATTGCTCAAAGTTATCTGCCATTTCATGCCTCAGATTGTGCTGTGACACCTCTATACAGACGTTTCTCATGCCAAAAGACCTCTCTCATCCATGTCTGCTTAAAATCCAACAATAAGACCTTAAGGGGGTTCAAGAAAGGGAACTTGGTGCCACATGACACTCAAGCAAATCTAATGAAGAAAAGTTGGTGAGAACCGTGGTGACATCTCCTAGGTGCTGCTTCAGATTCTGTTTACCTGTCTCTGAGCCCTTGATCCTTTACTCTGCTCTGGCTGCTGCTGAGGAGACCCTCCATATGCACTCTGGGAAGTTCCACTATCTGACCTGTCAGATGCAAACTGGAATCCCCACTGGCAAACACTGACCAATGGAAGATGGTGGAAGCAGACAGATAAAGTCCCTCTCCATTTCCCCTTCTTTGTCCATTTTGGGGCATGGTGTTTCTTTATAGCCTGATTGTTGATGTTGTAAGTAACAGAGGGAAGGTTTGTATCTCTTCATGAAGCAAGGACCTCTGGGTAATTCACACCTCTTCATTTCTTTTTCTTCTTTGCCTTCTATTCCTTTTTGCTACTCTGGCATTGCCCAACAAAGCATCAGTACTCAAGCTGTGCCTCAGGCTCTATTTTCTAGGCAACCTGGGCTAAGGGGATGCTCCAAAGCAGATTTTTAGAGCGGAAAGATTAGTAAGATTTGTGTTTTTCTTACTTTCTCAACATGTCTTTTGTGTTCAGTAACAGAGAAGAGAAGGAAGACAAGAGAGAACCAGTGTTTAGCCAGTACTGACTCTGGGTTAGTTACTCTGCTAGTTGTTTTATATACATATTTTATATACTCACAACAGTCTTACAGTTTAGATAATTTTATCCCTATTTTACAAATGAGGAAACTGATGCCGAAAAAGTTTTATGCAATGTGTTTAAGTCATACAGCTATTAAGTGAAAGCATTGGAATTGAAAGTGACTTATTTGCCTCCCAAAACACATGTTCTTCTCTTTAACCAGTCAATCTGTTTAAATAGTAATAGAATATGATGTGCAAGAAATGATTTTAAATGGCCTATAAGCATAAGTAATATGTGACAAAATAATATATCTTATCTACAGAGTCATGGAGAATTTACAAGGCAAACATGGTTATCTTCTGGATGCCACTCTGCTTGAACTTAATGCTACTCTCTGTCTTTATACAAGAGTTAGTTTTTGCTAAGTGTTATAGAGTTTAACTAATATGAACTCAGGTTGCTATAACTGATGCAGGAAACCTGTGTATTTATGATTCAGTGTGTAGCTTTGCCAACACTGTCTTGGCATTTGCCACAATGGTATTTTTTTCCAAGATGACAACAGCAGTACCTGTAGGCTTATTTGTCATTTTTTGTTGTTGTTGTTTTGGTGTTATCTCCAAAGCAGAAAATAAAGAAAATTCTAGTATTCTTCCCTGGTGAGGAATCACCTTATATTATACTACTTGCTGTTTTAATACAGATTAATCCTGGGTGAAAGATATCTCTTTTGATGTGTAAAAGATTATATGCACTGAGTGAAATGAATATTAAGCATCATAGGGATTCCCTTGTTCAGTGTTTGTATATATAGCTTCCTTTGACTTCCTGTTTGGTCATTTGGGGTCTCCTGTCTTTTCACTGTAGCATTTTAAGAGGGCGTTGTGTAGAACTGATTAAACAAGTCTTGCTCTACTCATCATTTACGCTTTTCATTTCTGAAGTCAGTAAGAACACAAGGGTTAATCTAAGTAACGCATAATGCCCTATAATTTTTCCTGCAATAAATTGTCTTACCTATGAACTTACCTTCAAAAGAATAAAAGCGCCTAGAAGAATATATTCCCAGTAGCCTTTGTGGAAGGTGCAAAGTCATAAATTAATAATAAGCATGCTCTAGAGAAATACTATAACCATGCAGAAGATTTCCATGTTATATTATCTGTCCTTCCTTGGCCAACTCTTGCAAAATTTGTCTTTGTGAGAAAGATTAACAGATGTATTTGAATGAATCCTCCTTTTGGAATAGTGTAGCATCAGGATAAGCCCTTTCATTTAGAATGTTCTGTGTGACATTTTCTTTCTCTCTTTGGGAAGTGAAATAACTTATATTGAGCTCACACTCACAATGATTCATTATCCTCTTATAATGTTATGGAAGTTAGAAGTGGTGAATTATTGAGAAAGCTTAGAAAAGGGCACCAAAATTGTGAATATATGATATCAGTAGTTCACATTCTTTGCAAAAAGGAGATTTTAGGGAGTAAAATGATTTAAGATGTTTTAACCACTCAAAAACATTGCTGAATTTCAGCATTTAATGGACTTTTATGAAATCTCACATTCCTCATTAGATTTTAACCTAGTCCTCCAATGCCAGTGTTTGAAGTACAAAGTCAAAAAACAACTTTTATGTGTACCCTGAGACCTCAAGTACCTGAGAGCAGAAGAGTCCTATGTGATCACCTTCCCCAAAGCATTTCAGGGAGAGCCTGGGAGAGTGTAAATCCTCTGGAGGGTGTCTGGGAAGATTTTTCTGAATTAGCCTCACAGTTTCCTAAGGCTCAGCAGTAGAATAGTTCCCATGTGGCAAAGATGTCCAGCAGTGTCCCGAATAAATCAGGTATGGGAAAAAAGATGGGAATATGTATTCCTTAACAGATGAGATGTCAGTATGAGTATTTGATATCACCAGTGATCAGCCATATAACCCTTCCAATCCACACTGTGATACCAAAGACTTAAATTTAGGTCTAACTCCAGGGGGAGGGGAGGGAAGACTGAAATTAAGTCTTCAGAATTTTGTAGACTAGGTCTCAAAAGAAAAAACAAATTCAGTTATAGGGGAAAATGTAAATTTCTTCATTTATTTCACACTAGTATCTATGAAGTGAAATTTGTATCCATTTCCCCATCCTCCTCTATCCCCCCGCCCTAAATTCTACCTCTTAGAACACTGGGCATCCTGGCCTCCTGATATCCTCTCCTCACTCCAGGTCCTCTTGGCTGAGTATTTTCTGAGTCTCAGACTCCCTGTGTGCTCCTCTATATGAGGAAAAGTTCAGACAGACCCCTTGGCCTGATATGGCAGGATGCTCAGCCATCTCATGATGTTTATGGTCAGTTTAAAATAAACTGGCATTTAATATATGAAAAAAAAAATTCAGAGGAAGGGACTAGTCACTAGTTTATTGTCAATATTATACTGTGTTAAGTACCTCTAGCTGTTTAACAAATAGTTCTCCAAAAAAACAAACCCCAAAGTTCATAATTTTAGTGTATGCCAATATCCATGGGGTGATTTCAAGCTAGCAGTTTAGGATGTAGGTGGTGGATGTAGACGTAGATGGATGTACATCTGGGCAGTTGAATTGATGGATGGATGGTAGGTGGGTGAGTAAATGCATAAGTGAATAGATGGATGTACAGATGGGTACCCAAATGCATGGATGAGTGGGAAGGATGATGTATGGAAAGAAAGATGGGCAGATGGATGGATGGTTGGACAGTTGGATGATCGAAGTAAGACCCCCTGGACACTGTTCTTAAAGAACCAGTGAGCTGGCTGATTTTAAGCTACTACTGTCACTGAATGTGAAAATGGGAAGGAGATGCACAAAATCATCCCTCACAAGTTGGTACCTGCCAGTTCCAGCCAATCACTGGCAATTGTCAATATGTACATGAAAAGATACCTTCCTTTCCCAGTGATTTACAGGTCCAATTATGGAATTTCTGCTGGTTTCACTTATGAGTGTAGACTGTTTCTGAAGCAAAGGAAGAGTCTAATCTAAAAAGTTATTTTTAACAGGAAAAATATCCTTGCAAGTAGTTGTATTTCAGGCAGGGTCTCCCTCATCTGGAGAATGACTATGTATTTTATTTTCCTTCACCCTCGTTGCTTAGAAACCACATTCACTAATAGCATTTTTTTGGCATATTTCAGGAAGAACAGGTGAAGCACATTCTTTTAGACAGTGTTTGTACTCAGGATCAACATAACGAGAACATGCACAGAAATCACAAAGATCAGGACAGAAGTACAGAAAATGAGAGCAGCTCAAGATGAAGGTGTTGCTATATATCCAGTACTTAAGGGGAAAATGATATAGATTCTATATCTAAGATATAGATTCTATTCTAAAATACTAAAGGTCCAAGCTTACCTGTTTACCTAGTTAAACATACTTATTAGTATGTTTAATTATAACCTAGAGAATACAATATACTTTTTAGCATTTATTTTAATATGTTTATTGTATACTTTTTGCCACTTTTCTAAGTGTATTACATGTATTACATAAGCAATTATCAGGACAATTTGGGATAGGTACTATTATTACCACCTCCATAGTTTAGATGAAAACTAAGGCTTAGAGAGGTTAAGAAACTTGTACAAGGATCACATCTTTCTGCCTTCTATTGAATGACAGGAACAACTCCTCACTGAGAGAAACAATGGAATTTGTCCAATTTTCTTTGGAGGATAGTTTCATAGAATGATTTCCTGCTCATCAATTTACTCTGTCTTTCCCTGGTGCATAGTGAGTTGATCGATAAATACTTGTTGGGTGAGTGAATTAATCCTTTGCTTTATTTATTCTGGTTTTGCCCATTTTGATTATTTGAAATGATTGTTATAGTTTATCATCCTTCTATTATTTTACTTTTTGGGCCATTGAACAGTAATAGTTTTATCAGTATTTACAAAAAATCACAATGGGGCTTCCCTGGTGGCGCAGTGGTTGAGAGTCCGCCTGCCGATGCAGGGGATGTGGGTTCGTGCCCCGGTCCAGGAAGATCCCGCATGCCGCGGAGTGGCTGGGCCCGTGAGCCATGGCCGCTGAGCCTGCGTGTCCGGAGCCTGCGCTCCGCAACGGGAGAGGCCACAACAGTGAGAGGCCTGCGTAGTGCAAAAAAAAAAAAATCTAGAAACAATAAATGCTGGAGAGGGTGTGGAGAAAAGGGAACACTCTTGAACTGCTGGTGGGAATGTGAATTGGTACAGCCACTATGGAGAACAGTATGGAGGTTCCTTAAAAAACTATAAATAGTGCTTCC
>NW_006779050.1:2753518-2763540 GCF_000442215.2 Lipotes vexillifer | reverse complement strand
AAAAAAAAAAAAAAAAAAAAAAAAAAAAATCACAATGAAATTGTATCTTCAGCACTTGCACAGTAAGTTTAAAATAAAAACAAATGAAAAAAATTTATTTTTAAACTTTTCCCATCATAATTGGATTCTATAGATTACATATAGAAATGTGTTTTTTAATTCATACAGTTTGAGGGTGGGATTGTTTGATGAGAGCATGAAGCAGCTTGAAAGAAGATGATAAAATTGAATTAAGTGAGAAAAGGCAAATGGAATCTTTATGCTTAGTGGTCCCACAATATAGAATTAAAATATACATTCTAACATTCTCAATTTCTATGACTTCTGTAAAGTCACAGCATTAAAGGATTATTTTTGTTCCCTATAAGGTTAATGCAATTAGAGAGGACACTAAATATTATAGGACAAAAAGTTTTATTTCATACCGTCTAAAAATGGATAATGCATGGGTTAAACAGAGAGAAGTGACTCCCATGCCCAATTCATAGTGATCCATTCGTGTTGACCACATGTATCATACATAGTCAGCTCATGCAGTCTACCACGAAGAGCTTGATGGACACTGGTTTTAGAATACAGACATGGCAAGCCAGAATAGGAATCATGCTGCAGTATCCAAATTGTGTCCTAAAGTCTGTGTCACCATGTCTCCCTTTTCTCATACATTGATGCAACACCACTCAATAGGATTTACTCCTTTATTTCTTTTCTAACTGTTCTCCTAAAATAAAGTCTATCATACATTTAAAGCTGGGTTCAAACAGTATCTTAAAAACATAAAATGGGGTCAGAGGATGAATAATCTCAAAACAGTTTCTAGTTACTGCTTTTCACATTACTTCATAGCGCTCTGTCCCTGACCAAACAGCACTCTCCTTCCTCTGCTCTCCCACCCTTTTCCCTTTTCCACTATGCAACTGAAGATTGGGAAAGGATGCTTTATGTAATGATACATTATTTCAGTCTTTGCCTGGAATTTTCTGTGATCTATGCCAGTGAGCTCATTCCTGTTAACAAACCATCTTCACTCTATTTCATACATCTAGAATAGAAGTTGTGGATCCAGCATATGATTAACTACTGGATGCTATTTGCAGAAATTTTATATTTGTGCTGACATGCCTTGTCATTTGTGTGAAAGTCATTGCTATCCTAATGACCAAATTGTTGGGGAAATAAATTACAAAAGACTAATCAAACAGTAAAATAAATGGCTCTTTAATTATTTTCAAATGGGAAAGAAAGCCATCAGATGTTTAATGGTTCAAATTAAACCATCCATGATTTATTTCATGGTGTGACTGATGCCAAGGTGACTGCATCATGTACCTTTAATTTCTTCACCTTGTCTTTCATGGAGTCATGTCAACATAGCATCATTTATGTCAGTTATGCAAAACGCTTTCATAAGTCATCCTGGCAGTAAAGTAACAGACTGTTGAGTCTATAATCTTATGGTAAATACTTATTTTTCAAGTTGGCTGGAAAGGTTGACTATCTCTTCAAATTTGAATTTATATAGGGAAGGAAAATCATTCATCTCAGGCCCTGAAGCCACTCTTTAAGGGGAATATAGGAGTTATCCTCAGTAAGAAATAAAAATTCATGAACCTACTAATGGAAGGAAATTAGAAAGACCCAAAATAGGAATGTACACTCTCCTGTTTCCTCTACTAATCAGATAACAATACCTTGTGTATGTGTATGCATGGTACTTTGTTGTTTAAAAACCACTTTATGTGCGCATTTCCTCATTAACTATGCACAATGAGTTATGATATGATATATTCCCATTTCTTAGGGCAGAAAACCTGAAACTTACAAACACTGATTTTTTTTTTCAAGGTCTCAAAATTAGAAGAATCAGAAAACAACTTTGTATTCTCTGACTCAAAGTTTAAATTTCTTCCTACTGTCTTTGGCTTCTGTAATAACTGTATGGTCACATATACTAGGAGCTTAGTGGAGAGATATCAATCATTTGGGCTGTCTAGCTGATATATATGGATAATTATCTGATCTAATTACATAACAGAACTGACCTCAATCACAAAACAGTAAACATAAATACTTAAAAAAAAAAGATTACCTAGTTTACTTACCATGGTCACTGCTAGTATTGAGATATAGATTTTATTGGATATTTATTTTCTGATAGTATGGTGATACATGAGGTACTGAGAAGTATTAGGGAGATCTATGAGGGGAAGGTTGTGGTTCATTGTCCTCTCCTGGACCAAAGCGAATTTGAAGTCTGAGAGTTTATTTGAGTGAAGATGAAACTAATATAGGCCAAATGAATAACTTAATCCAAGATTGAAAATTGGCCCAATTATAATTGGAAATTTTGTCTTTTATTTCATTTTCAATATCCCATTCCCTATTCAAAGGAGTTAGTGTAAATCTTTTCTTTCCATTATGTTACATTTGCTGAATTGGTTGTGGAGAGCCACCTTTGGTATAACTTGGTATTTGGCTCTGTCAGTGTTATGTATCCAAGAAGCATTCCATAAGAGAAAGTTCATGCTCTTCTTTTAAAACCCATGTGTATATTAAGGAAAACAGAACCTCTATATTTTCTTTATAATATATATTTATATATATAAGATTATATATATACATATATATTCTTTATATTTTTATATTTTAGTATATATGTATTTATATACACACAAATATAACTATTTATCAAAATATTCTTTTGTGAGAAATACTTTATATACCAGAAGTTTTAAAAGCTTTATGTTGTCTGTGTTAGTACTGTGGTTTTATCTTGCCAGACTTGAGACTATATTTAAGTTCAGAACACTGAAATATTACATATAGGTTGATCTTATACTCACCATACACTCTTATTCTGTTTATTCTTGCTGCTGGTAAATAGTGGTGCTTCCTTCTTCATGTGAGTTCTGTTTTGAAAGGCAGTCAAAATGAAGAGAGCTGAAAAAATGGTTTAAAGTGTCTGTACAATCCTCAGAATGGGAGGAAATATTTGCAAAGGAAGCAACTGACAAAGGATTAATCTCCAGAATTTACAAGCCACTCATGCAGCTCAATATCAAAAAAACAAACAACCAAATTAAAAAATGAGCAGAAGACCTAAATAGACATTTCTCCAAAGAAGATATACAGATTGCCAACAAACACGTGAAAGAATGCTCAACATCATTAATCATTAGAGAAATGCAAATCAAAACTACAATGAGATATCATTTCACACCGGTCAGAATGGCCATCATCAAAAAATCTACAAACAATAAATGCTGGAGACAGTGTGGAGAAAAGGGAACCCTCTTGCATTGTTGGTGGGAATGTAAATTGATACAGCCACTATGGACAACAGTATGGAGGTTCCTTAAAAAACTGAAAATAGAACTACCATATGACCCAGCAGTCCCACTACTGGGCCTATACCCTGAGAAAACCATAATTCCAAAAGAGTCATGTGCCACAGTGTTCATTGCAGCTCTATTTACAATAGCAAGAACCTTGCTGTTGGTTCTAGCAAGGAACCAATATACATGGAAGCAACCTAAGTGTCCATCAACAGATGAATTTATAAAGATGTGGCACATATATACAATGGAATATTACTCAGCCATATAAAGAAACGAAATTGAGTTATTTGTAGTGAGGTGGATGGGCATAGAGTCTTTCATACAGAGTGAAGTAAGTCAGAAAGAGAAAAACAAATACCATATGCTAACACATATATATGGAATCTGAAAAAAAAAAAAAAAGGTCATGCAGAACCTAGGGGCAAGATGGGAATAAAGATGCAGACCTACTAGAGAATGGACTTGAGGACACGGGGAGGGGGAAGGGTAAGCTGTGACAAAGTGAGAGAGTGGCATGGACATATATACACTACCAAATGTAAAATAGATAGCTAGTGGGAAGCAGCCACATAGCACAGAGAGATCAGCTCAGTGCTTTGTGACTGCCTGGAGGGGTGGGATAGGGAGGGTGGGAGGGAGGGAGATGCAAGAGGGAAGAGATATGGGGATATATGTATATGTATAACTGATCCACTTTGTTATAAAGCAGAAACTAACACACAGTTGTAAAGCAATTATACTGCGATAAACATGTAAAAAAAAAGTGTCTATATGTAAAAATATTTTTAACAGCTTTATTGAAGTCCAGTTGGCATACAATAAATTGCACATATATAAAGTATACACATGATAAATTTTCACAACTGTATGAATTCATAAAACCACCACTGGAATCACAATAATGAATATATCTGTCGTCCTGAAAAGTTTCTTTGTGCCCCTTTGCATTCCCTGCCTCCTGCTCCTTTGTGCCCCACTCCCATCTGCTGGCAATCACTGATCTGATGTCCATCACTGCAGAGCAGTTAGCATTCTTTCAAAGTAGATATGAATGGAATCATGAAACATGCACAATCCTTTGTCTTGCTTTTTTCACTCAGCTCAGATTGGAGACACTCATCTATTTTGTGTGCATCAACAGTTCATTTGTTAATAAGTGAGTTTAGCAAGATTGCAGGATACAAGATCAATATGCAAAGAACAATTTCATATTCAGACAATACTGCAAAGCTACAGTAATCAAAACATCATGGTATTGGCACAAAAACAGACATATGGATCAATGGAACAGAATAGAGAGCCCAGAAATAAACCCACCCACCTATGGTCAATTAATCTTCAACAAAGGAGGCAAGAATATACAATGGAGAAAAAGCAGTCTCTTCAGCAATGGTGTTGGGAAAGTTGGACAGCCACATGTAAAGCAATGAAGTTAGAATACACCCTAACACCATACACAAAAATCAATTCAAAAATGGCTTAAAGGCTTAAATATAAGACATGACACTATAAAACTCCTAGAAGAGAACACTGGCAAAACATTCTCTGACATAAATCATACCAGTGTTTTCTTAGGTCAGTCTCTCAAGGCAATAGAAGTAAAAATAAAAATAAACAAATGGCACCTAATCAAACTTACAAGCTTTTGCACAGCAAAGGA
Organism: Lipotes vexillifer; assembly: GCF_000442215.2. NCBI lineage: Eukaryota > Metazoa > Chordata > Mammalia > Artiodactyla > Lipotidae > Lipotes > Lipotes vexillifer. Next base: position 2,758,542 of record NW_006779050.1, on the reverse strand, counting down.
AACCATAAACAAAGTGAAAAGATGACCTAGGGACTGGAAGAAAATATTTGCAAATGATGTGACCCACAAGGGCTTAATTTCCAAAACATACAAACAGCTCATACAACTGAATAACAAAAAAACAAAAAAAACAATCAAAAAATGGGCAGAAGACCTAAACAGACATTTCTCCAAAGAAGATATACAGATGGGCCATAGGCACGTGAAAAGATGCTCAACATCGCTAATTATTAGAGAAATGCAAATCAAAACTACAATGAGGTACCACCTCAAATTGGTCAGAATGGCCATCATTAAAAGGTCCAGAAATAACAGATTCTGGAGAGAGTATGGAGAAAAGGGAACCCTCCAACACTGTTGGTGAGAATGTAAATTGGTGCAGCCATATGGAGGTTCCTTAAAAAACTAAAAATAGAGTTACCATATGATCCAGCAATCCCACTCCAGGGCATATATTCAGACAAAACTATAACTGAAAAAGATTCATGCTCCAGTATGTTTATAGAAGCACTATTCACGGTAGCCAAGACATGGAAATAACCTAAATGTCCACTGACAAATGAATGGGTAAAGAAGATGTGGTACATAGATATAATGGAATATTACTCAGCCATAAAGAAGAATGAAATAATGTCATTTGCAGCAACATGAAAGGACCTAGAGATTGTCATACTGAGTGAAGTAAGTCAGACAAAGACAAATATCGTATAATATCACTTATATGTGGAATCTAAAAAAAAATGGTACAAATGAACTTATTTATAAAACAGAAATAGAGTCACAGATGTAGAAAACAATCTTATGGTTACCAGGGGGGAAAAGGGAGAGAGATAAATTGGGAGACTGGAATTGACATATACACACTCTTATATATAAAATAAATAACTAATAAAGACCAACTGTATAGCACAGGGAACTCTGTTCAATTCTCTGTAATGACCTTTGTGGGAAAAGAATCTAAAAAAGATTGGGTATATGTATATGTATAACTGATTCACTTTGCTGTACAGCAGAAAGTAACACAACATTGTAAATCAACTATACTCTAATAAAAATTTAAAAAAACAAATAAAACAAGAAAAAATACATTGGAAAAACAGTAATGAGAATATGATATATCAAAAATTGTGGAATGCAGCTAAAGTATTCAGTGGAACTTATAGACTTAAATGTATATATTAGAAAGGAAGAACACTGAAAAATCAATTATATAAGCCTATATGTCAGTATGAAAAAGAAAAGCAAATTAAAGCCAAAGAAAGAAGAATAAAGAAAACAAGAAGGATGAAGTCAGAAATTCAAATAGAAAACAAATACAGAGAGATGGAAAGCAATTCATGGGGGACTCCAGCTGTTCATGGCTTCAATTGTTTTGGTCCTTCCAGCTCAGGCACCAGACATGGAGTGAAGAAGCCTTCAAGGAACTGACCTTTGCTGCAGCCACTCTTTGACTGTAACTTCATGAGAACTCTGGCTGAGCCCAGTCTATTCCCAGATTCATAAGGAAAAGAAATGATTGTTATTGTTTTAAGTCACTGATTTGGGGTGATTTGTACATAGCAATACAGAGGAGATTGGAAGAGTTAATATTGTGTAAATGTCAATTTTCCCCAAACAGATTAATAGATTCAGTACCATCTCAATAAAATTCCAGCAAGGTGTTTTGAGAGAAATCAAAAAGATGATTCTACTGTCATTTTTTTTTCCCCTTTGGTCATGCCACTTGGCATGAGGGATGTGAGTTCCTGACCAGGGATTGAACCCGCACCCTCTGCAGTGGAAATACGGAGCCTTAACCACTGGACCACCAGGGAAGTCCCTCAAAAAAGGGATTTTAAAACTTACTTGGAAGTACAAAAAGTCAATAATAGCCAAGACAATCTTGAAAATGAAGACTAAAAGTTGAAAATTTGAATTAGTAGATATCAAGACATTTTAAAGCTGTGGCAATTAGGACAGTGTGGTATTGGGACAATAATAATTATAAAGAGCAATGAAGCAGAGAGAGTGACAGCGTGATTTATGACTAAGGTGCTATTGCAATGTTTAGTGATAAGATTTTTAAAAAATAAAAGATACTGAATTAATTGTATATTCATAAAATAAAACAATCACATGCCTCACAGCATACATCAAAATATGAAAGGTAAAACAATAGGGCTTCTAGTAGCTAATATAGAATATCATCATAACTTTAAGAGTAGGCAGGGGCTTCTTAAATAGTACATAAACAGTGTATGTTTAAACAATGAAGGAAAGAGTAATCCATTGGCCTTCATCAAAATTACTGCTTTTGTTCATCAAAAGACACCAATAAGAGCAAAAAACAGCAAGTCATGGAGTTGAGAAGATATGTGAATATATTTAACAAAAGACTTATTTCCTTTATGTATATCAATTCTACAAATCAATAACAAAATAACAGATAAAGTAAATGAGCCTAAAATCTGAATAGAAACCTCACCAAAAAATCCATATATAAAATATATATGTGAAAAGAGGTTCAACATCATTATTTATCAGAGAAAAGAAAAATTTAAAAACCCTATGAGATACCACTAGAAGCCCAGCAGAATGGTAAAAATTTACATATATATATATATATATATGCCAAGTGTTAGCAATAATGTGGAGAATCTGGATATTTCATACACTGCTTTAAAAGTCATTTGTGAAAAAATGTCTGGCAGCATCTGGTAAATATATCCTATGACTCACCATTTCCAATCCTAGATGTATATCCAATAGAAAGGAATACGTATCTGCACCAACATTCAAGAACATTCATGACAGCATGATTTAAACTGGTCTGAACTAGAAATGACTCAGTGTCCTTCAAAATTACAGTTGATAACTAAACTGTGGTGTATTCATACAGTGGAATACAATATGGCATGGGAAAATAATGAATTTCTAGACATGGAACAAGAAGGATAAACCTCACAAATAATGTTCAATGATAAAATTTGGACACTAAAGTTCTTGCCTTAGGTGGTGGTGGTGACCACTGAGAGGATGAGGGTTCTGATAATGATATATTTTGATCTGGATGGTGGTTACAAGTGATCATTATAAAAATCTGTGCACTTTAGAGTATGAATGTATGTTATGCTTCAACAAAAAAAGTAAAATTTTGAAAATATAGTTCTGAGTCCTGCCAAAAGAGTACTTTTGGAAGTACATTTTACATTTTTAAAGCAGGACAGTGAAAAAATGTTCCATATCTAGTTCTTACATAGAAGAATCCTTCTGTATACTCTGTTTATGTTTTTGCTACTTGAGACCATTTTGAGAAATCATGGTTATTTATAATTTAGCAGATCATGAATCACATAAATAAATCTATTTTAGTTTTATAGTGGCAAAATAAATCAAACCCCTTATTTAAGAAAGTCAGGAGACATTTCAAGGGGAATAAAAACTACTAAATGGTGGCTTCACTAATTAATACATTTCCCTAAACATGTCCTTTATAATTAAGGGAAAAATTACTCACCCTGAATCTTTCTTTAAATCTCACTACTGTAATTGAATTGTAATTTAAAGGCCCATTGTTTTTCCAATCCTTCTTAAAACACTTTCTGGAAATAAATCTGTATGCAAATAGCAGCCGAAGAATATCCATAGTGTTATGATTGCATTCATTTTAAGTGTTACAGAGTTCCATCCAGAAAGAATTTACCAAGATATCTCAGATTTAAATTACAAAAGGGAGAAACCACTGACTTAAATTTAGACTCCAACAGAAAATTATGAACTATAAATTAAGAACAAAAATCTTTCAAGCTCCTCATTCTGTATGGCTATCACAGAGTTCCAGCTCTGAAATGCTGCATTAAAAGAAATTTATCCCCCAGATTACTTAGAATAACTCTTGATGTTTGTTTTAACAGAAGCTTCTATTTACCCAGAGAAATGTGCAAAATCAAATTTCCTTTGAAAAACAATGACTTAAAATGAAAGGAAACGTTTTCACTGCTGTCAAAGGTGAGGGGAAAAGGTGTTGGAAGTTTTATGAAATGTAACACCTCTAAAGTAATTCCATTCTTGGTCAAAATTGCAGGTACAACTTGTTGTAATCAGAGTGTATTTGAATTTAATTTGATTCAGAGTGATTTAATTTGGAAGTGCACAGTCACTTACATATTGGAGTTCCCACAATTTTAAATAATGATAATATCTGAGGAAGGAGATTTGAGTATGCTGTCTTTGGTGGGGGAATAGTTTCCTGTTAATTCTTAATTTAAAATGAGATTCTGATTAAATTTATCCAGTTTCTAAATCACAGGTTTTCTATAATTCCCATGTTATCTCCCAAGGGTTACTTCAAGCTACGTTTTTCCTGGTAATCAAGTAAAAGAAAGTTATTTCTCATAGGAAATTATAAATGGGGACAGTAGATAGTAAGTGATTTTTAAGCTCAATACAATGATTCCTTTATGGATAATAACCAAGAGGCAGAAATAATTTTCCTTAATAAGACAGTTAATTGATGAAAACTACAAAATCCATTGGGGTCAACTAAAAAATATTTTAACTACCATATAGGAATTTCTTTATGATATAACATGAAATTTCAAGATGTGATCATTTAAAATACTGATATTATGATCTGATTGTTTCACTTCAGATGCCAGTTTTAGAAATAAATTATATGAAAGATGTATGTTTAGTATGTGCATCTTTGATTTCCAAAGATAAAGGAATATACTTAAAGTTATTATTTACTCAGTAAATATGCTTTTTTTTCTAAAGTTGTGTAAGTATTGTGTGTATGCGTATGTATGGGTACATGTATAACTTGGGAGGAAATGGGAGGGAAGAGGAACTGGATACTTATACTACAACTGCTTTTTCCCCAGTTGGGGCAAAAATTCTTCACTAAGCAGAAGCATAGTGCTGCAAATTTCTCCTGTGTGCACATGGTCTCCTAGTTTTTCTGCTAGTTGTTTTGTTTCGTTGTTTTGTTTTAAGGGATACTTCCTCTTTCTTGTTGCTTAAGTGCAATAAATGTAATTACTTAA
>NW_006779050.1:2750526-2753492 GCF_000442215.2 Lipotes vexillifer | reverse complement strand
AGCAGGAATATTTGACCAATGACACTCAATTTTCATAGAAGCATGTTGTTAGTTTGTTGTCATGAATCCAAAGGTCTTCACTAATATTTGATGTCCAACATAGAATTTCTCCAAATTAACATGGAAATTTTTGCCTCTCTCTCTTTTTTTTTTTTTTTCTGCGGTACGCAGGCCTCTCACTGTTGTGGCCTCTCCCGTTGCAGAGCACAGGCTCCGGACGCGCAGGCTCAGTGGCCATGGCTCACGGGCCCAGCCGCTCCCGGCATGTGGGATCTTCCCGGACCGGGGCACGAACCTGTGTGCCCTGCATCGGCAGGCGGACTCTCAACCACTGCACCACCAGGGAAGCCCAGTTTTGCTTCTCTTTAACGGCACTAGTTCATTTATTTTAAATCATCATTATTTACTTACTTGTCTTATTTTCTCTCACATACTAGAAACTCTAATAAGATAGTATCTATATTAGAAACAATACTAAAACCCCCTTGAAGTCAGTATCTCTGCTTAATTCATCTTAGTACACTTCAGTACCCAGCCCAGAGCCCAGCACATACTAATGAACACACATCTATCTATTTAGACATTCTCAGTTCACAAGGAAGTGGTGTTTCAAATGTTCATTTGTAAATTGGTTTTTAGAAATCTGTTTTTTAGAAATATTTTTGGAAATATTTCCAGGCTGGCCTATAGAAGTCTGCTTTATCCATTGTCTTAAATACTTCTGATTATAAAGAAAAAAGTAGGGCTTCCCTGGTGGTGCAGTGGTTGAGAGTCTGCCTGCCGATGCAGGGGACACGGGTCCGTGCCCTGGTCCGGGAAGATCCCACATGCTGCAGAGCGGCTGGGCCCGTGAGCCATGGCCACTGAGCCTGTGCGTCTGGAGCCTGTGCTCCGCAACGGGAGAGGCCACAGCAGTGAGAGGCCCACATACTGCAAAAAGAAAAGAAAAAGTAAAAACAATACCAGTGCAAAAACAATGATGAAAGCATAGAAAAACAAAATTGAATAAGAAACTGTGCATAATCTGGAGCAGTTGTATTTAAGAAATTTTAAGTTTAATCTGTGAAAAATGAAAAGCTGAAGGAGACTTTTGAAAATTCTCAGCGGCCCTTTACTGTGTCTAATTCAACTTAAAAGTCTGAGTTTTCCTTTGTTTTTTGGGTTTTTAAAAATTTTATTTATTTATTTATTTATTTTTGGCTGTGTTGGGTCTTCATTGCTGCCCATGTACTTTCTCTAGTTGTGGCGAGCAGGGGCTACCCTTCCTTGCGGTGCACAGGCTTCTCATTGCGGTGGCTCCTTTTGTTGCAGAGCACAGTCTCTAGGTGCACGGGCTCGGTAGTTGTGACTCGCAGGCTCTAGAGCGCAGGCTCAGCAGCTGTAGCGCATGGGCTTAGTTGCTCCGCGGTATGTGGGATCTTCCCGGACCAGGGCTTGAACCTGTGTCCCTTGCATTGACAGGCAGATTCTTAACCACTGGACCACCAGGGAAGTCCCTCCTTTGTTTTATGTAGTGAATTATTATTGTTCTCTTCTCCAGCTCTGATAATTTTTAGCTGTGTGACCTTGGACATGTTACTAAACCTCTCTATGCCTCAGCGTGCTCTTTGAAATAAATGGGGATAATAGTAACTATTTTAGTGGGTTATTGTGAGGATTAAATGAATTAACAGATATAAAGCGCTTAGAATAGCATTTAGCATGTATTAAGTGCTTCTTAAATGTTGGATATTATTGTTGTTATTACGTGTCTCTTTCTGAACGCTCATGTACTAGGTACCTCTTTAATTTACTTATCACATTCCATCTTGTTTTCTAGTTATTTATGTAATATCCCCTTTGCCTTACAAGATTTTTATCTCCCTGCAGGCAGAAGATAGCTTCTGTTACACAAAGCATAAGGCATGATATAGCATCCATACTCAATAAATGTGTATTCAGTAACTCTTCTGTTGTCATTTCGAAGTATTATAAAACAAAGAATAGAAGAAGAGGACAGATGTTTTCTTAGGGAATTATGGAAGGGTGGTAAGATGGTTAATGTTATGTATCCACTTTACTGACCTAAGCGATGCCCAGATAACTGGTAAAACATTGTTTCTGTTGTGTCTGTGAGGGTGTTTCCTGAAGAGATTAGCTTTTGAATCAGTAGACTGAGTAGAGAAGACCACCCTCACTAATGTTAGGGGGCCTCATCTAACCTATTGAGGGCCTGAATAGAACAAAAAGGCAAAGGAAGAATGAATTTACTCTCTCTTCTTGAGCTGCGACATCATTCTTCTATCCTCAGACATCAGCACCCCTGATTCCTGGGCTTTCAGACTCAGACTGGGACTCTATACGATCAGCCCCCTGATGCTCACACCTTCAGGCTGGGACTGAATTACACCACTGGCTCCCATGTTCTCCAGAGGGCAGATTATGGGACTTCCCAGCTTCCATAGCCATGTGAGCCAAGCCCTATAATAAATTTCTTTTTATATATATCTATATGTCTCATATTGGGTTCTGTTTCTCTGGAGAACCCTGACTAATACACATGGGTACCTCTGAGTGAAGGTCTGTCTGTGGAAGAATTTGCTGCTATGAAAAATAAAAGAAGACCTAGGGGTTGATATCACAGATGAGCTAACATTTACCTGCAGTCACTGATGGTCAGAGAAGGTGTTTTCAGGCAGAAAAGTAGTATGCATCTGATATAGAAGCGTATGTGAATACTTGTGCATGCATGGATGCAACTTTCTAAGTATGCTTGTGAGTATAATCTAAAAGCTCCAGGTATTGCCACCCTGTGAGCATAAATGAGGTCTTGTGGATGCCAACTTTGCTCCCATGGGAATGTGGGTCCTTTGTAAAACCTCCTCTGTGTCTTTGGCAGAACTCTTCTAGCTTCTAAGTCCTCATTAAGACCCAGTGTTCATCCTCATTCCTGCCACCTCTGCCTGCTCTCTGTAAGATCTTTCCCT
>NW_006779050.1:2715496-2750504 GCF_000442215.2 Lipotes vexillifer | reverse complement strand
TCCCTACAGTTAGGCTCTGTCAGGGGCCCCTAGCATGGGGCGTCTGTAGTTTTGAAGGTAGTAGGCTCAAGGAGGCAGGCACTGGCCTTTCCCTAACTCTGTGCTGCATATATTCCCTGAACCCTCAGGCCCTACTGTGTCTTCTCAGTTTCACAGTTGTTCATTCATACCATTCCTTCAGCTTCTGGCCCTGAAACTCTTACAAAGGCTTAAAACCTGCCTGTCAGGCTGGTTAGGGGAGGTAAGAGAATGAAAGTCAGCTCTTCCGTTTCATTATCCTCATTTCTGTTCCCTTCAGGGTTCCTGCCCCCAAATTTTCTCTCTTCTTCCAGGCAAAAACAAAACCCCATGAATATTGGCTTACTTCCTCCTGCCTGCAGCACCCAGACCACAGCTCCTGCCTACAAGCCAAGGTGCTCTGCTGCAAATATTATACTATAATTTGAATAGCACAACAATAACACTAATTTTTAAAGCAGTGTAATTAAGTGTTTCTATCACACAAAATGTTCTTTATTCATTGCTTCATTTCCCCTGTTCTCTTGTGATCATTTAAAATGCAATATGAGAAATAGTAATGATATCTTACTCTTAAAATACCTATGGGACATATGTGGATTGGATTGAAAGAGATTGGCTATAATCCAAATGGGCTGGCTGTTTGCTCATTATGGAATATGTTACTGAAAATACTCTAATTTTAACAAGGAACATGTTTCTACTAATCCATTGCTAGCGTATTCTTTAAAAACAAAACAAATAGATAAAATAAACATTTTCCTATAAAACTGTGTTTGAAGAGATCACTTTTGCACTAGGTGTTAGAGATTTAGGGTACTTTGTGACAAAGATCAGGGGAAACTCCTTCCTTTTTCACAGCCTTCTATTAATTAATAGGTTACATTATAATTATATTTTATTAGAGACAGATGACCATACTCATTTTCAATGAAATTGTCTACTTAAGCTAACTTAAAATAATAATAACATTATCAGCACTGGTTCTCTGCCCCTTCCCAGGTGAGGCTGAGGTGTCTCCTTGAACTATTTCAAAGGTCCTAGAATAATTGGAGATCAAACTCAATACCATCCTATCTTAAATGGAGTAGACCTCTGTCTATCATCAAGCTCTTGTTGACCATCAAGCTCTATGAACAGGACCTGGATACTCTTTTGTCAATTGTGAGGTAACTTATTTTAGACCCAAGATAATGATAAAATTTTAAACTATTTTTTTCTCACATGGAGAACTGAGAAGTAGGCTTCCTCTTTGGTATTTCCTTGGAGTTCTTAAAAGAAAGGATTTAAAAGAAAGGAGTCATTCATATAAAAAGTGTTTTAAGGCAGGCATAACATATTGGCACTTGGTTTGACTATTGGACTTTTCAGATTTTCCAGGGAACATATATTCTAGGTGACAATTAAGGAATTCCAGTAAAATTATTACATATGGTTTCAGTTTAAATGTAAAATAGAAGCTAACTGGTGTCTCTAGTTAAAAAGATGGCTAATATATTTAAATGAACTTTTATAAAAACATTTTGGAATTTTGGTTCTGGAATGATGGTGCAAAAAACTAATATTTAATTGAAGTCCCCCAAATGTGACATGTTATAAGTAATTCCACACCCTAGGGCTGCTTTAGACCTGCCTTAACAAAGCATAGAACCAAATCTTGACAGGTTCCTGGTGAGTCATCAGTAAATTAACTGCCTGCAGGACAAAACTGAACACTCTTTAAAGGTTGACTTCATAATCCAGATTCACTACAATGAAACATTGCAGTGCCCAGTGATCAATACTGAATCCTGGACATTGTGAATAAAACATTGTAGAGGTTAGAGATTCTGTTACATTCTTCAAAGTATTGATTTCTTTTTGCATTGTCAGACAGGTAGCATAAATGGACTCAAACATCATACTGTGACTCCCCTGCAATGACCAACAGCTAAAATCTTTTGCTTTTTAGCTGATCTGTTTGAGTTTATCCAGTGCATGGATAATTTAGGAATTTCAAGAATTTATACACAGAACTTGAGGCACCCAGTACCACATTCATATTCCTTTCCTCAGTTTACAGCTGCCTTGATGCCCCTGAATTCTGTCTTCTAATTCTTCATACAAGTAAGACTATGAGTTTTTACTCAAATTTTACTCACCTCAGGTGGTGCTTACTGTAGCACTTCAGGCTAAAAGTAAATTTAGTAACTCATGGAATGCATGATCAACATATGAAAATCAATTTTATTTATGTAAACTAGTAAAAAACAACAAGAAAATTAAATTTTAACATGTTATTTGCAATAACATTGTAAAATATAAGATGAGGAATAAGTTACAAAAATATATGGAAGATTTCTATAATGAAGACTGTGAAACATTGTTGAAAGAAATGAAATGATATAAAAATAAATGTAGAAATATATGCCGTATTAATGGGTTGTTAAGATGTCAGTTCTCCTCAGAATTATCTATAGATTTATTCTTATACCAACAAAAACCCAAGCTAGATTTTTGTGTGTGTGTGAAAATAGATAAATTGATTCTAAAATTTATGTGTAGATGCAAAGAACATAGAATGGCCAAAACAATCTTGAAAAAGAAGAACAAAGTTTGGGAGGACTGGCATTGTCTGATTTTAAGACTTAGAGCTATGGCAATCAAGATATTATGGCAAAGGCAAATAGCTCAATTGAACAAAATAGGGTCCAGGAATAGCCTACATATATATGGTCAACTGATTATCAGTAAAGGTATCAAAGCGACTCAGGTGGGAGAGGAAAATGCTTTTGGTGCTATATTAATTGGATCTCCATCCAGATTAAAAAAAAAAATCAGTGTTGACAAATATTTTATAATATACACAAAAAACAATCTGTGATGAATCATAGACCTAAATGTAAAGTTAAAACCATAAAGCTTCTGGTATGAAACAGGAAAATGTATTTGCAACTTTTGGATAGTCAAAGGTTTCTTAATTAGAACGTGAAAGAAAACCAATGATTAAATTAACTTCACCAACATTAAAGCTCATCAAAACTTGCCCTTACAAGAGACTGTCATACAGAGTGAAGTCAGAAAGAGAAAAACAAATACCATATGCTAACACAATATATGGAATCTAAAAAAAAAAAAAAGTGGTTCTGAAGAACCTAGGGGCAGGACAGCAATAAAGATGCAGATGTAGGAAGGGTAAGTTGGGACAAAGTAAGAGAGTGGCATGCACATATATACACTATCAAATGTAAAATAGCTAGTGGGAAACAGCCACATAGCGCAGGGAGATCAGCTTGGTGATTTGTGACCACTTAGAGTGGTGGGATACGGAGGGTGGGAGGGAGATGCAAGAGGGAGGGGATATGGTGATACATGTATATGTATAGCTGATTCACTTTGTTATGAAGCAGAAACTAACACACCATTATAAAGCAGTTATACTCCAGTAAAGATGTTAAAAAAACCCACAAAACTTGTCCATACAAAAATGAGTAGACAAGTTATAGACTAGGAGAAAATATTTTAAATGCATACATCTAAAAAATTGTAATCAGAATATGTGAAGAATTTATATTACACAATGATAGATAATAAAAACCACCCTATTAAAAAGTGGGCAGACTGAAATATACAGTAATTCAGTAAGAATGATACACAAAGGAAGGATGAATTAAAAAAAAGTTCAACCTCATTATTCATCAGTGAAATGAAAACTAAATCCTCAAGTAGATACCTTTTCACAACCACAAAATGCTAAAAGTAAAAAGTGTTGAGAATAGCAAATATTGGCAAGGAGAGCAACTGGTACTCTCATACATTGCTAATTAGAGTGCAAAATGGTGCAACTACTTGGTGCAGCTATTTGGCAGTTGCTCATAGATTAAATACATTCAGCAATTTCTGTAATCCAGCAATTCCACTCTCAGGCATTTACCCAAGAGAAATGAAAGCATACATCTACAAAAGGATAGCTTTATCCTAATATCCAAAACCTAGACACAACAAAAATGTCTATCAGTAGGAGACTAGATTAACAAAGAGCAATATATTCATGCAATTAAATATTACAGAGCAATAAAATGAATGAACAAACAAAATTGAATGAATAGGCAAACAATGTGAATAAATCTCTTAAGTGTTATGCTGAGGAAAGGAATCCAGGCACAGAAAGAGTACATACATTTACTACATTCTCTGTAGTGATAGAAATCAAAACAGCAGTAGCCCCTGGGATTGATAGGCAAAAGGCCTAAGGGAACTGTCTGGGGTGAAGCAAAAAAATTGTTTTAATCTTGTTTGAGGTTAATCTTATTTAATCATTTGTAGGTTAATAGACCTGTTTATCTCTCAGAACTCATGGAATTATACTTAGGATTGCACATTTCACTAGATAAATGACATCTCAATTAAAAACAACAAAAACAGTGACTAAAATGTCTAAACAATAACTAAAATTGAAAGCAATATACATATATTTAAACTATACTTAGAAAATTGACATTTAACCTAATAAATTTAAAAATTTATTTCTGCATTGATGTTTGTTTCCTTATCTTCAAAGAAGGCATGTAGTCAGGACGGAAATGTTTTTTCTAAGAACCTACTCAGCGTAGGTTATCTCTCAAGTTGCAAATCTATGTATGACTCACTTATATCTAAGTTTAATTTGTCAGCTAGCATTAATTAAAAAGAATCAAATTTGCAGTAAATCCAGAACTGTTACACAGCTTTTAATATTTTAGAATTTTCAGTAAATTTTAAATTAGGCCAATATGTATTTAAATAGGCATAGTTATTGTAAACAATATATTTCAGTAATTTAAAGAGCTTTTTTCTTAAGTGGTGTGTATGAAAAAAATCTTTCCTTCATTGTATTTTTGGGGAATTTGTTTTTTTAAAATATTATTCTGTAATTTTAATGAGTTTTCTCATTATGGGGCTAATTCTTGATAGAGGTATTTTTGGTTATCTGTGAACAAATTTAGGAATAATGTAAGTTATTTATTTTCTGCTTATGAGTGGTTGAAAGAGTACATATTTCCTTGGGATAGCTGGCAGACAGAACTGTAACTGCTGCCAATGTTTACCTAGAATTGATATGTATATATTTTTTGATAGGGAAAACATCACATACATTTTATGTAGCTAGTTATTCTTTGCATAGCTTTTGCCAGCGCCACAGATGTGATTGAGTTGATGACAATTTTCCCAGGCTAAGTTCCTGGGATGCAAGTGAAAGCCAATGAAAATTAGATCATGTTTCTGAGGTAGGCTGTAGTTTATTTAGAACCCAACATTCATGTTATTAATGGAATTTAAGATCAGCTTATGAAAAGGAACTTACGGGAGAACTAAACAATTTCCAAGTTTGGTAACTGATGATGCTAAATTGTTCATTCTTTCAAGTTTCATTCAATAAATATGAAAATATGGATAACACATGATATATTCACTTGACATTTGTAGTCTAGTGGGGAGACATTTTTTGAGAGGAGAGCATTTATTGATTGGCCATTATGTGCCAGGCACTGAGAATACACAGACATAACAGTAGCAAATGATATATTTTCTGTTTTCAATGGGCTCACAACTTGGATGGAGAGACACTAACCTGATATAGAGTACAGAGTGATGTAAAGGAAATAAGCACAAGGGTGCATGAAGGCAAGGAATGCAACCTAGATTTTGAGCATGGGTTTTATGGGGTTTCTGGGGAGGTGTAACATCTTAAATGAATTCTGAAAAAACACAAATGCATAGGAGTTCAGGACAGACAAAAGAAGGCAGAAACATTTCAGGCAGAGCAAAAAATCACTGTATAGTCATGAAGACATGAAAGAAGACTGGAGCATAGTCACGAAGTGGTAAGGAGTTTCATCGTGGCTGGAATATAGGGTGCTTGGAAAACATGTAAAAGGATTGAACCCAGCTGCTAGGTAGGGACATGAAACATGTTGCATGTTGTGCTACAAGCTTTGATTTATCCCTTAAGAAGCATAGAGGCAGTCGAAGTCTTCAGACAGAAAAGGGATATAATTAAATATATTTTGAATATATTTTTTGAATGATAGTGTGGAAAATGAGCTTAAGTAGAAAAAGACTGATGGTAGGAATCCATGGTGATAGTCCAAGTAAGAGATGAAGAGGTCCTGGATAAAGGTAACAGCGGGAGTAATGGAGAGGAGGGGGTCAATTCAGAATTACTAGTAGGTAGAATCAATGTAACATCATTAATTTGGAATAGTTGGTAAGGGAGCTGGAAAAGTCAAAGATCTCTCCTCTCAATTTTGGGTGTCTGGATGCATAACGATACCACTAAAAAAGACAAGGGGATATGAGAAGGAAAATAGATCTGACAGAAGAAATTTATTTTCTTACGTTTGAGGTACCAGGAATATTCTGCAGATGATTATACAAATTTTTTTTTATTAACAAACTGACACCGTTAACATCTAATATTTATTTTTCCTATCCCTGCCAACCTAAATACTTTTAATCCATTGTTATTAGAAGGCTAAAGGGGCCCAAGAGAAGATTTCAGAATCTCCTAGATAAGTGCAAAGATTATGGGAAAAACATGTAACTATATGAACATTTAGAAAAGTTACTCTTTTGCAGGCAATCTCTATGAATTCCAGTTCCTCCCAGACCCTTTTATTGAACTTTTAATCTCTTCTGCTGCTTTTCTCTCATTCCTCTCCAAGTTTCCTTAGCCTTCTTTAGTTTCTGGACCTCAAACTGGATATAGTACTCTAATAAGTGCCTGACAAATGCCCAGAGGGACAATTGCTTCAGGGTTCTTGCATGTTTTGTTCTTGTTAGTGCATTCCTCTATCTTGCTGGTTTTTAAAATAATAGCCGTGTGCTGCTGACTCATGTTCAGTTAAAGATTCACAATGGCACTTAGCCTCTGTGGCAAACCCTTTCTTCCTCATCCTGAATTCACATGATGTATTTGTTTTTCTCTCTTGACTACCTTCTTGCCAAGTATTTGCTTTTATTTTGATTTGTAAGGGTCATTTTGGGTTTCAATTAGGGCTTCAGAAGAACGAGGTATCTTTCTCACTTTTGTGTGTTAATTCAGTTCCAAATTGTAATAGGTATTATTTCACAGCCATTCAAAGTCACTGATAAACAGATGGGGTACACATGCCTGTGACTAGGGCAAGATTCTTTTTTTAAAAATTTTTATTTAATATTGGAGCATAGTTGATTTACAATGTTGTGTTAGTTTCAGGTGTACAGGAAAGTGATTCAGTTATACATATAATATATCCATTCATTTTCAGATTCTTTTCCCATATAGGTCATTACATAATATTGAATAGAGTTCCCTGTGCTATACAGTAGGTCCTTGTTGGTTATCTATTTTATTTTTTAATTTTTTTTTAATTTTTTTTATTTTTTGCGGTACGCAGGCCTCTCACTGTTGTGGCCTCTCCCGTTGCGGAGCACAGGCTCCGGACGCGCAGGCTCCGCGGCCATGGCTCACGGGCCCAGCCGCTCCGCGGCATGTGGGATCCTCCCGGACCGGGGCACGAACCCGTGTCCCCTGCATCGGCAGGCGGACTCTCAACCACTGCGCCACCAGGGAAGCCCGGTTATCTACTTTATATACAGCAGTGTGTATGTTAGTCCCCGACTTCTAATTTATCCCTCCCCCCTACATCTTTCCCCCCGGTAACCATAAGTCTGCAGGGCAAGATTCTTACATCTGAGTACATCATTTTCCAGAGGCACCTTGGGGAGGTGACTTTATCCATTGTTCTTTGGCATATACCAAAGAATGAGAAAAAGGAGTCACATATAATCAAATACTGTAAAAGCAGAATAATGCTTGCCACATTAAAGTGGTCAAAAAGTGGCCCGCGTACCACAAAAAAAACTTATGCAATTAATTTCCTTAAGTTTTCTTGTTTTCTTTAACTTCATATAAAGAGGATCCAAACATTTAAATTCGGACTTTAAATGAACACTGTTAATTTGGTTTGAATCAAAGATTCCATGTAGAAGTATTCTGAGATGAAGATGATTTATACTACTGCACTATTTCTAGGAAAAAGTAACCCCATATCACTCTCAGGTAAATCCATAATATAGTTAATTATCTAATTAACTTCTTAATAGATTTTTTTTAGAAAATCTTTCTTCTCTTCATTTTATAATTTCTACCTGTCTAATTCCCCCATTTAAAGCTGGTAATTTCTTTGTATAAAGGATGAAATTATTTATTGACTTTTGTCTATTTATTTATTTATTTATTTATTTTGCGGTACGCGGGCCTCTCACTGTTGTGGCCCCTCCCGTTGCGGAGCACAGGCTCCGGACGCGCAGGCTCAGCGGCCATGGCTCACGGGCCCAGCCGCTCCGCGGCATGTGGGATCCTCCCGGACTGGGGCACGAACCCGCGTCTCCTGCATTGGCAGGCGGACCCTCAACCACTGCGCCACCAGGGAAGACCCTGTCAATTTATTTTGAAACATGATTAAAATAAAGCAATGGAAGCTCTGCTCTTGGTCCTATCTCAGCTGCTGGGAGCAGTTTGCAGAGCTGGAATTATTCCTGCAAGCTGCAGTCAGGAAAGGGCTGGCTGGGAAGGGCATCTTCTTGTGAATCATTATTCCAAACTCATAAAACTCTCATTGATAGAAAGCTTTATTATAGCTCCAAAATACTATGCAGCTGTTAATTGGTTAATCACCTCTTCAGCCTCAAGGGCTCAGTAATTTAAAGCTTTGTTTTCCCCTTGTAGTTTGCGGTATTCATCATAGCGCCATTTATTTTGAGCTCCTGATCTTGGTTTTATTTGGATATGTTTCTCTTGGATGTGTTTCTAGTTATTTTTCTTTTTCCTAATTTTGCTAGGATGCCCAAGGGGCTTGGGACACGGCTGCCTATAAATTAATATAAAAATGAACTACATTTGTATTTTTTGTCATCTGCCAGACTGCCATTTGGAATCTTCAATTGGAATATGAATCTCCCAAATACTCACCACAGTGGAATTCAGGTGCAAAGTAAACACAGCAGTTCTAGTATCAGCATCCATTTAGCTGGAGGGATGTGGGAGATGTTTATGCCTATTATTATTGCAAACAGATTGTTCATTGTATGCTATTTGAAACAGAGGAGGAGTGAGTGATTTAAGAATCTGTATTTTAAGTAATCAGGTAATTTGCACACCCACAGTTTGCCTTCTTCAAGGTTGTGTAACCACAGCCAAAACAGAAAGGAAAACTTTGCAATGCCAAAAAGCAATTCAAGGGGCAGTAGGTGGTTTTCTGTTTTCTAACTCACCAAAATCTTCTGCTTGTTCTCACCGACACAAACATTGTAAGAAAATGGCTTCTCTGTAAGTGATATGGCTACTTAAAAGAAACAAAAATAAGGGCTTCCCTGGTGGCGCAGTGGTTGAGAGTCCGCCTGCCGATGCAGGGGACACGGGTTCGTGCCCCAGTCTGCGAAGGTCCCATACGCCGCGGAGCGCCTGGGCCTGTGAGCCATGGCTGCTGGGCCTGCGCGTCTGGAGCCTGTGCTCCGCGGTGGGAGAGGACAAAGAAACAAAAATAAGAAAAAAAAAACACCTAATTTGACACTGCAAATGACATTTTTAGCACTAATTGGTAGAGATGACCATATGGTCTCTGGATCTCAGCACAGTTGGGCCACAGTGAGCCCCCTGAATCCTTTCCTGCCTGCAGTGTGAATCTGGCTGTAGCAGTGTTTCCACATCTGCTGTGTTCACACACATGATCTGCGTTCAACAGATAGCTCGTCCCGTGTCGGGGCCTGGATTTTAAATGTGTATTGTTACCTAAAAGGAGGGCTTGTTCCAGCTGACAATGGTGGGTGGATTGCCCAATGCAGAATTTAATCTGAACTGGGACTACCATTATCTGAAGCACATTTATGTTGGTGCGGTAAGACCGGAGTCACAACAGATCAATTGAAAGGTTGTTTCACGATGGATTACACAAGACACTGTTTTTCCAAAAGTGTTTTCTATCACACAAAGGCCAGAGATCATATAACTCCTGTTCAGGACCATCCATCAAGCAGACTTACTCTCACCAAAGGGCTAAGTTGCCAAAAAACGGAGTGTCGGAAGGACTTCAGCATTTGGGATTATATGTAATACGTGTCATAATCCAGTGACTCTGAAGATGGCTGAGTGCCCTGTGCTTCAGGCCGAGATCTTGTTTTACTGAAATCAAGGGTAGGGCAAAAGAATGAATTGACCAAATTCAAAAAACAGTTCTTTAATTACCATCTCAGAATAGAAACCTCTTTTGGGTGATTTTGGGATAAATGAAAGAAAGAAATAATCCAATCTCCAGGATACTTAGACTTAGTTGAATGAAGGTATTGACAATGATATGTATGGATTACAGGTAAATATATTTGCATAATAAACTCAGAGTCAACTGGTGGTTGTGGCAGTGGTGGAACCTTGGGGAGAAGGCAGACATTTTACAGTGTCTTGCTATTTTTTGTGCATTCTCAGGTGTTATAATGCTACACTAAGCACTGAAATAAGCCAGTCAGCAATATTATTGAGTCCATCACAAGCAGAACTAAACAGTTGATAGAACAATTTTGAAAGAAAGAATAGAGTCACCTCAGTTAAAAAGCTAACTTCTAGGGAATTCCTTAGCGGTCCAGTGGTTAGGACTCCGCTTTCACTGCCAAGGGTGCAGGTTCAATCCCTGGTCAGAGAACTAAGCTCCCGTGAGCCATGTGTCATGGCCAAAAATTAAAAAAAAAAAAAACAACTAACTTCTAATGAAAGCCTTGGGGTCAATATATCTTTCATTAAAACGAAATGCTTTTCCCTTATATCTATTCAGTGTTTTCAAAGATCTGCCTTAGAATAACTGTGAAAATTTTACCTTCATATGTATGCATGTTCAAACAGACATTGTAGACAAAAGTAATAAATACGGGCTTGCTTATTTGCCAAAATTATACAAGACAGATTTTAAGAGAGGGCTATTAACATGCTAGGTGACATTTTATTTTATCAAATTGATTAAATTGAGAAGCAGGGAACACAAATGTTGATTGCAAAGGAGTTTTCATAGTCTGACCAGACCAAAATACAAATTCTCTCAGTAAATTGCATAAGTAGCCTGGCCTGACCCACTTTACTATCTTAAATAGTCTCTAACATGCTACTCCAAATCAGCAAGTGTTTCATATTTACATAAATATACTTAGGAGCTCAAGCACAGAATACCAAAAATACTTTCTTAGAGTTACAAAATGTCATTTGTTTTGATGATGAAGTGTTTTTGGTTTGTTTGCTTTTGGATACCAATCTAATTTTCTTCTGATCTTGGGCTTGAGGTTTAATTTATAGTGGAAATTTAAATTATTGATCTATCTAAATATCCCCAGTAAATATGTAAATGAAACTGCATACTATTTTCTTCTAAGTTCAGTTCCTCTTATTGAAGGATTTTAATACCAGGAACCAGATTATCCCCAGGGCCTAACAAAAGCCCTGAGATTTTCCTTCTCAACAACAGGCAAGGTCTCATTTCTCATTCCCATCTTCTGATTCCTACTGACTGAGAGAGATCCTATTTCAGGTTCTGGGACATTCTGCATGACTCAACCTGGGGGATTTAAGGCAACATAAAGGGAGTCCAGTATTAATAAATCAATTCATTAATGGCTTCAGGATCTTAGAGAACCATTTTTAATACCTAGTTTTAGAAATCATTAGGTTCTTGCAAATTCCAACCTTCTCCTTAATTCACTCTCTGTAACTTTTACCACGTTTTTATTTAGGGACTAAGTAACTTAGGAGACAGCTGTGGCATAATAGAATGTCACTGGCCTAAAACATTGAAGACCTGGCTTCTAGCTCCAGTTCTCTCACTTAAAAACTGCTTGTTCTTAGGCAGGTCTCTGAACCTCTCTGAGACTCAATTTTATCCTCCAAAACAAGCACATCACTACCTACCTGATATGGTTATTATGAGGGTTAACTGTGTAGTTTGTTCAAAATGAAGTGCTAGGCATGTACTAGGTATTACTGGGTTTTGTACAATGAATGGCCAATAAAGCAATATAGCTCAATTAAAATTAACAATAGATCTGGTTTCTTTAGCATCAATTATAAATACTTAGTTGATATATTGAAATCCAATTCCTACTTGAGTCTTGAGATCTGTATTCTTAAGTCATCTCTTCAATTGAATCTGTTGCCCAAATTGAGAAATGTTATCTTCTTTCCTCAGAAGAAGGGAAGAAGATAATCTCTAACCCACCCTCTTATGACCAAAGATAAAATTTAAAAATTTGTAAAAAACATTTAGCAAAGACACTCAGCTTGTGTTCCTCAGTCCACCTGCTATACCAACCTTTAAGACTAGAGTTGCTGAAGTGGATCAGATGGAGAGAAACCCGTGAGCCTTTTTGTGTGAGTGAGCTATTTGTACTCAGTGGCTGGAAGCTGGAGTTCTCTGAGGCCAACTGATATACTGGCACTAATATTCAACAACTGCAGCTCTTTGGCCACAGAATCTGGGCTGGACCTCCTAAGTTTCCTTCCACTTGGTGGTGTTTGCTGGAGTGTTATATTGTAGAAGTAAAGTCTTTATAAGCAAAGAAATGGAATTATTCTTCCTTCGGTGTTGTGGTGGACTGAATTTGACGGAAAAACAGAATAGGGGGACTAACAACTTGAGTGAAAAAAACAACCTCCCCCTTAGTAAGGGTCTCCCTGCTATGAAACTGCTACACTCTTGCTGTCATATTGGTGAAAGCACATTTTGTACCCCGATCTCTAGATACTCAGAATCTTTGGCTCCTAAGTACATCTTAAAAAGGATAAGTTTTGGAACAGTATCCTTGCACTTTCCTATCATGCACTTCCAAAATACTGTCCTGTTGTTGACCCATGAGCCTAAAGCTCTGTCATCTCTTCCAGGAACATCCAGGTGATATGTCTGCCATCAGATTACACCTGCTTAAGCCAACAAGTTTAATTGAATACACAAAACAAGTATTACAGGGTTGTCTTTTTTTTTTTTTTTGTAAAATAGCATTGTTATTTTCTTGTAATCCTTTACTCTGCTAGATACAATCCACATAGAGAAAATGCAGGCATTTTTGCTTCTGTCATTTCAATACAGAGCAATTCCATGAAAACAGCTGCTGGCTGGGTTACAGTTTATCAACTTGTCAGTCAATAACCTTAGCTTTCTTTGCATATGTGAATGAATAGGGCTTGTGGATTCCTCTGGGGACGTTCTAGTTTGCCAAAAATTAATCTGGAGGAAAAAAATATATTTGCTCTCCTTTGGAACCTTGTAGAAGCTATGAAATGCTAAATGAGAATATTAAATCTGATATTTGAGGGTCATGGTTGTGCTGTGCTAAAGAAATGATTCAAAACTTCCATTTTTTGGCATCAGGAACCTATGAAGATGAAAATACCCCCTAAGTTCTTCCAAGTCCTTTGTCTTCTGGCTATTCTCTTACTATTTTCAGACCTGGCCTCTTAGCTGAAGAGCAGGCCCTGAGAAACTCTTGAATTTATTTTTACTCTATCATGCATAGTATAGTTTTAAAAATATGCAAAATAATTTACAGTGTTTTCAATGTTTCTTTCCTTTTTCCACTCCTTTCCTCTAATCCTCATTAACTATGCCCAGTGCTTTTCAGCAAGTTGAAGGAGGGTAAATTGACAGCTGCTATTTTTTCATAATGCTTGGTAATCTTTTTGGAGAAAAGTTGTGTGGTCCATACGGCTCTTGTTTAGCATTTGCTGTAGATCTTAAAATAGAAAAATATAAAAGGGCTATTTATGGTACAAATCTATTCTGTAGTTCCCTTTCCAATGTACTATCAAAACTGTTATAAACGTATGAAGCATGTCACAGATTATATTTTGCAGAATCACTAGAATTTATTCCATTTTTACCATTCTCATAGAATAATTTCCAAGGTATATTGTTAAGTCTCACAGATAGCAGATCAATGGTTGCCTTGGCCTGGAAGTGGGGGAAAGGCTGACTTCAAACTGGCATAAGAAAACTTTTGGGAGATGATGGAAATATTCAGTATTCTCCTGCGGTGGTGATTATACAACAGTAGATTAAATTCATAGAACTGTACCATACAACAGTTGGAATGTATTGTACGTAGATTATACCTAATAAACCAGAATTAAGAAAAAAATCCCAGAATAATACACAGAGAATGATTCTATTAATGTAAGAAAAACAACACAAATGTAAGAAAATAAAAATGTAAGAAAATAACACAAACCATCCTGAGCTACACTGATGTCTATGTCTATGTCTATGTCTGCATCTACAATTACATCTGCACCTGTGCCTATGTGTATATACATATATATATATATATATATATAATTTTGTAATCATCACATATTACTTGTTATAACTTTTGAACTAAAATAAAAGAAATGAGCAAGCAATGCATACTATTTGCTTGGAGAATATATATTACCTTTTGGTAATAGGAACTTTCTGTGGTTTTGTGCTTTGACCAGATTAGTCTCCATTTTCCTGGACGGCAGAAAGCCAGCTGAACTTTGTCCTCAGGTGATGCCGATGGGATCAGGAGGTTGAGTGTTACAAGTCAGTGTATTTCTCTGGGGTGATGCTGCCTCTAGCAATGCTGAGGCCGCTGCCCACACTCACTTGGGGGAGGCTGCCTATGTCTAGTCAGGACATCTTTTCTGCCTCTCACGAGGTCTTTGCAGTTTTAAAAAGAGTGTCTCTGTCCTTGTACACATTTGGGCATGCATATGTGTGAAGCCTGAGATGCCCTGAGGTTAATGATTTTCAGAGCTAAAGTGAGCTAGATTAGGCTGGGGACCTAGACCCGTTATGGGAAAATTTTGCCATGGAAAGAAAGCTTCTCCTCCAAAATGCCACATTGTAGGAAAGCCTCTTTGGAACAAGGTGGGAGAAATTCCCTTTGGTCTAATACTGATGTGCTGCTGAGCCATAGAGGTGGAAACCTAGCTTTACTTTGCATGTAATTTGATGATTTTACATTCAACTCATTTTATTAGTTGTATATGTTATATCATATACACTCCATGTGTATTATATATCTACTAGCTGAAAATGCTTCCTTTCCATTAGGCAAATAAAAAGATACTTAAGCAGTCTTAGGTGAGAGGTAAGCTGGATCACACGTTGTCTTTACATTGCTCTTGTTAATCTGTTTGTGGAACACTATTTCTTTGTATTCCTCTTTCTTAGGAGTCTTTTTTTTCTGATTGAATTCTGAAAGTGAGAAAAGAGTTGCATAGCCATGTGGACTTACTGGGCATGAACAAGACATCAAATTCTTGTGGCAAGAAGTTTGACAGTTTGATTTAGCAGATGATGATTACAATATGAGTGCAGTCGATCAAGGAACTTGATGATAATTATATGGTTTCAAACTGTACATGCACATTATTGAACCAGTGGCCAGTGTTCTGAAGATGCACATGTCTAATTGTATCTACCTGCTGCTACTCATAAGGTAAAACAGTTTAAGTCGTGGGTGTTCAATGGAGGCTGCAGATCCACAGATTAATACTGTTGTCAATTCCAGTGAGGAAGGAAAGAAAGCTTGCTTCTTGACATTTTTTCTCTTGCTTAATAACTAGGACCTGGATTAGGCAGCCCCTCAAAATGATGAAGAGTAGAGTAGTGACCTCCACGAATTCAGAAGACTTTCATATCTTTTGCATTCAAAGTCTAGGTGCCTTCAAGGACTTTGAAACAAATCACCCCCATTTGTAGACATAATTCCATAAGTTCATTAAATGCTCCAAA
Organism: Lipotes vexillifer; assembly: GCF_000442215.2. Lineage (NCBI taxonomy): Eukaryota > Metazoa > Chordata > Mammalia > Artiodactyla > Lipotidae > Lipotes > Lipotes vexillifer. The sequence continues at coordinate 2,734,695 of NW_006779050.1, read as the reverse complement.
CTTTGCCTGAGAGTAGGAAACATAATGTACTCTGAACTGAAAATAGTCTATTGCACTAGGGTTATATGTACTTTTGACTTTCCCAATTTGGCTGAGGTTTATCTTGTTTCAGTCAAAAGATGGCTGGACATGTCAGTTAAGAAAGGACTGAGTGGAAGTGGACAGGTAAAATAGTCTACTTTCAGCAATAAGAATTATCTTTGAAAATATATAGCATTTAAGTAAGTTTAATGTAATTATGCATTGAAGGGACTCCCATGAATATCAATGATTAATCCTCATTAAAAGAATTTTTATCTCATATTTTAAGTGCCTGTATATTTTCATTAAGGCCTTAATGATGAGTCCTAGAGGCTCTATTTTTTACTTCATCTCAGCCATTCAGATATTATGTAGGGTTGTGAATTAATAATCAACAAAACCAAGTGAACAATTCTTAAGTTTCTATGAAGGTTATATTGAACAGTTAGGGTCATTCTTTGCCAATTCACAGGCTGAATTTTTATAACTGTCTGAGAATTTATTTATTCATTTATGAAATCGTGGGAAACTCACACTTTTGAGGCAATTCCTGGCTTTTAAGGTAATCACCTGGTTTGATAATGCAAAACTATATTTCCTTTAAGGTGATTTACTTGGTGTTTATTCTAATTTTATTTTTGATGGATCATGTAAAATGTAGCAGATTGTCAAGAACTCAAAAGATGTGTTTTCTGTTGAATCACAGCTAGGGCAGAATTGGTTGAAATTTGAGCTCCTTCATTTGACCTTAATGTAACCCTGACCTGGGAAGACAGCATGTCTCTAGGGGTGAACGATAATTTAATTTCCATGCATGTCAAGTCCTCTGTTTCTTCTGTGTGGAGGCTGCAGAGAAGTGTCAAATTCTGCAGAATCAGGTGTTCTGTGTTGGAGATGTGCAATACATACTCCAGGGGTTAGAGCTGAGACCACCAAGTAGACTTCATTTTAAGGCCTTAGGGGAGCCCTGAAACCATAGATTGTGAAGATGGAAAATATTTCTTTATGCTGTAAACTATTCAGCTTCCATTTTACTTTTAATATGTGTACTCATGATAACATCAACAAAGAAAGTTCTGAAGGCCACACTTAGAACATCTAAGTTTATTATTTGATACTTTTCCAGTTGAAAACAATGGTTGAAAATTCCATTGTGTCAAACAGTGAAATTTAAGTTTCTAATGTGTTCCCTGTGTTTTTCATCCCCAAAGAATTGCAGCACACTGCTCACAAAGATTAAATGTGGGAAACTCTGCAGTATCTATATGATAAGGCTAATTCTACTTGGCTACTTGAATTTCCTTCTTTTCCCACATATCTCTGGTTTGTGGAATAGTTTATTATCCTATAAAGCAATGCAAATTTCTAGAAAGGCCAAAGTTAGTAGCCTAACATGATTTAACACTTCTGTGATTATGCAGTCATAATTATGTAGTTCAGAATAAGGTGATCTCATCTACGTTTCATACTGCTGGCCTCTCTGTGGAACTCCTAGGTCATTATTCTACTGTAAGAACTTCTCCATTCTTGCAAATAAATTATAGTAGCAAAGAAGGAAATGGTTTTAGAATGGTCATTGGATGAGTCAGGAGTGAGGAAAATGCAAAGAATAACTCCAGCTGAGAGATACTTTGTAAAGCTCCTACTGGCTTGGCCATGGTAAACTCTCCACAATGAAAAAAATACTTTTTTTTAGAAATCCAAAGAGTAAGATTATAGACTCGACTGTAATAATAACTTACAAGAGGAGTAGTTTATTAATCATTGTACACTCTAAATGCTATAACAAACAACCTCGAAACCTGAGGAAGCTTAATGCATTAAGAGTATATGTTCTACTTTTGTGAAAGTTCAGTGCAGGTCAGAGGGACAGAGACTCTGTTCCATGTGGTCACTTGGGGACCTAGACTCCTTCCATACTGTAGCCCTACATCTCTCATATGAGGTTAGGCGTTTCCTTGGTCTCCTGCAGTCAAAGAGAAGAGAAGACATGAAGAAGAAACATCTGCCTTAATTGTGAGCAGAAGTGAAAAAAAAGTATAAGAAGTATAGAAAATGAAGTGTAGATTTGTATTCAGGAAGAGGGAAAGTATTGGGTGGCATATACAAATCTGTCACAGGTGGCAATAGCGTGGGAAGTAAAGTATATTGGAAGGTATGAGCTTTTTACTGCAGATATGGGATGGGGTGGATGGTGCTGGGGAAATAAATGGAAAATATTATGTGTTTTATTTCCCTCCAAAACTATAGCAGTGTTACAAGCTTTATCTCTGTGCTAATTTTCTTTTCTGTGGAAATTCTTTCAAATCGTAGCAAGTATTTTCTAGTAAGATTCAAATAAACTGCTTCCCACTTTGGTGATCCCTGTCTAAAAGTTCATGAAGACTGCTATCTGTTTGGTAAAGCCACCCTTTCAAATATCCATAAGGTACTGACTTACAGGACCAAGATCTGGAGGTGGATGGAAACTAAGCCTCCCCATGTATAACATGGATTGGTTGGTTAGAAGTAAGACATTTTGGTTCAACAGTATTCTTCTGAACATGTGTACAGGTTAAGCCTGAGGTCCAGCTGAGGGCCTTCCAGGAAAGAGCTCTTGAGGGCAAAGGAAGGCACTTACTAAGGACTTTAAATTTAAAATAGCAATACTCACTGGCCAGAAGGGGCGGGTTCCAGACCTCCTCTTTCAAAGGATTATGAAGCTAAATTGAGTGGGAAATGTTATCATGTATTCTGATTTCAAATAAAAAATACTAACTTTCCCATCTCTACATAGATGTTATCCTCTTCATGAGCCTTAAGTTTGAAATTGCATAGATTTCTCCTCTCAGTATTTCATGATTTAATATACTTAAATCAGAAAATTCTTAGTAACACTCACCTAGTGTCACTGGAGATATGTTTTAATGCTTTGCTTTTTCCTTGCTAAAAGTCTTTGGCATTTGATCCTAGAAATTAAGAATTTGAATGATTCATTTGTAGGGTACCGAGGACATTAGACTCTGTTTAGAGGCACCAGAGTGTTCACTTATTTAATTGCAGTTTTCAAACACCAAGGATAAATGTTCTAAAGTAGTTGTTGCTCTGGGAAAAGTCACCTTCAACACAAACTCTTACACTTTTGAAAACTAATGTGATGGCTATTTTTCCATCATAAACAAGTGATTTAGCAAGCAGCTGTGTGCCTTCATGTGGTCGCTAGGACATGGTTCTTGGTAACTAATTTACTTTTGCTTTTTGGAATATGCATTCACTTTTATACATGTTGATAGTGAACAAATATTAACTATTATGTTAAAAACACTTTTTTTTAAAAAAAGTATTACTTTTTAGCTGGAGCATCCTGAGAGCCATATATATTATAATTTGATGGGAAATGTATTTCCAGTATGTATTTCCACAAAAATACAGGACCAAAGATTTTTTTAGAGTAACCTATAAAAAATCAGAGTTGATTGAAGTTTATCTCAAAATAGTCATTTTCACTTATTATATAGAATTGTGTAATATTCAGTTGGTGGGTGAGAAAGCAATGCAGTTAACTTTGGACCAGGGAAAAGAGCACATAATTCAGATACTAGCTGGTACATTTTTTAAAAATTAATTTATTTTATTTATTTATTTTTGGCTGCATTGGGTCTTCGTTGCTGTGCTCGGGCTTTCTCTAGTTGTGGCGAGTGGGCTTCTCATTGCAGTGGCTTCTCCTGCTGCAGAGCACGGGCTCTAGGCACTCGGGCTTCAGTAACGGTGGTTCATGGGCTCAGTAGTTGTGGCTTGCGGGCTCTAGAGCGCAGGCTCAGTAGTTGTGGTGCATGGGCTTAGTTGCTCCACGGCATATGGGATCTTCCCGGACCAGGGCTCGAACCCATGTCCCCTGCATTGGCAGGCAGATTTTCTTAACCACTGCGCCACCAGGGCAGCCCTAGCTGGTACATTTTTTACAGCTATGTAAACTTTTTGCATTTTTAAGTAAGTGACAGTCATTGATCAAATAATTGTTACAACCTGGCATATAAAATTTAGTGGGAATATTTGTGTTTATAGTGTTTTTTACTTTACCTCTCCACACTTTTTTTTCACTTTTATTGAACTCATGTGAAGATTATTCAGAATGTGTATCATTTCAGAAAACAGATCTGGACCTGCTATTGTAAGATATATGTTACATGTCGGGGAGTGTGACTTCCAGAACTGGAGTTGAATTTTTAATGAGCAGCACTCTAATGTGCTTTCTTGATTTAAATTCAATTATATTTCTTAATAAAAAATGTGTATATCCACTTTATTTTCTTTATTCTTTTTTCATTGTTGTTGGTTATAAACAAAGAATTTCAGATTTATATGGAAACTGAACCAGAGGAAGTATAATAGACATTTTTGCCAAAGCACTTACTTTTGAAACATGTTAAAATTCTTTTCTTTGTTTTGAATTCTTAGAGACCTAACTCTACATATATTTCTTCTTTTTAAAAATTATATATAACTGAATAAATGGAAAACATTTGTATGTAAAGTAAAAATGCAAACATTCAAGGCAAAGCACAATGAAAGAACTTTACTATTTTAAAAGTTCCTCATATTTAGCTTACTTTGAGTCCCAATTTGAGTATTTAAAAACATAGTATTTATAAAGGCAACATTTCCAAATAAGGTTAAAAATGCTATCATTTAGGGAAGCTTATTTAGAAAAACCAGAAACTAAAAAAATAAAATAAAAATGTATTTTAAAAAATGTAATTTTGAGAAAAAGTGTCTTGGCTTGGCTTGGGTCAATTCCCTAAACATTAATAATTTAGTTATAGAAGTAAACAAATTTTTGTTCCTGGGATTTTTTTTTTTTTTTGCGGTACGCGGGCCTCTCACTGCTGTGGCCTCTCCCGTTGCAGAGCGCAGGCTCCGGACACGCAGGCTCAGCGGCCATGGCTCACGGGCCCAGCCGCTCCACGACATGTGGGATCTTCCCAGACGGGGGCAAGAACCCGTGTCCCCTGCATCGGCAGGCGGACTCTCAACCACTGTGCCACCAGGGAAGCCCTGTTTCTGGGATTTTTATATTTCTTTTAATAATCCTCTCAAATTACTGTAATTTCATACCCTATGTGAAATACAGTCATATTGACAATAAAATAGAAAACCTCTTAATTGCTGGGTTACTTCAAGGCAAATAGATAAATAATCCCCCCCATCCCATCTCCCACCTAGATTTAAGGTTCCAGCTCCACATGGCATGAGAAATCATACAATATTTAAATGTAACTATGTATATCTAAGTGAATAATATTTGGATGAAAATGTTTCTATCATTTTCAGCCATGATAAAGCAAAGTCACCATGATATCCAGAGAGGGGAAATGTGCCAAGGAACACTGCGTTATGAAAACTCCATAAACTTTCCTAGCAACCATTCTGGTTCCTACTCTTGTGGCTCAGGACAATGGAGAATTTGCTGCCAAAGCCCATTTTCTAAACAGGGAAATGGAACTTTGATTTACACAGTTTAACTTACTTGGTTTCACATGTTGTCTCTCAGTGTGCCTCTTGACACTCTTCTGGCAGAGGTAACATTGCATTCCAGCTTTTCAGGCTTTCTTCATGAGGCAGATACCTTTGTAAAAGCTGTGTGACTCACATTTTCTGCTGTGAGAAAGCACTCATCATCAAATCCTGTGACGTGTTCATCCAAACGCTTTCAATTTTACAACCACCATCTACAGACCCAGAAGTGCCAGTTAATGCAATATGGTGATTTTACTGGCCTCTCAACAGGCCTTCGGATGAAGTAACTATTTTGCATCGTCTGGAGTATGGAAATGAATGGCCTGTTTTCCCTGTGCTGCTGATTGAACGTAAGCTCCATACAGCCATCCAGAAAGGCATTCTATCATCTCTTGAGACTACATCAGTATTTAAAGCAGGCATGCCTAAGTGAATTACTATATTATCTAAAACTGCAAGAAAAAGTAATTGTGTTCCTTTGGCCTGTGTACTTGAGCTATTTTCTTATTATTTTATTGAATCTTTCTTAATTATAAGGGGCTGTACCCCTAGGTCTTCCTTAAATAGTGTTTGTCATTTTCAGATGATTCACAGGTGTCTGCATGTATTGTGTTTTAGAATGTAAGGCTGAAGAGGCTTAAAATTAAACATGCTATACATAGTAAGAGCTTCTTGGTATAGGTACTATGAGTTACTAGGGAAAGTGATTTTGAAACATATGGAACTTCTTATTTTGGTAAAAGATGAGGCTAATATTGATGGTGGTGCCATGAGATTCATGTAGAAAAGAAGAGGCAGCTGTCCATATAAGATAGTTGAGGTACAGTCTTGCATGGAACTAAAGAAATAGTGTTTTGACCTAGTTCTTTACTAGTCCTCCAGCTTGGGTGACAAGCCTTGTAAATGAGATTCAGATTTGATGAAATACCTCTTCCCCTGGAATTGCACCTCCTTGGAGAACGGGATAATATCATATATCCCAACATAGCTGTTCTCTCCTTAGTTCTCTGGTAAGCTCTCACCCAGTTTGATTTAGGCCAGATGTATTCTTTGCTTAACCAGAGCTTTCTGAACATTAACTGAATCAGATGCTTGCTATAATTCAGTGCTATGAAATATTCAAATTATATGCCACAGAATCAAGAACAGGGCCTTCATCTTGCCCCAGCAATATTATTTCTCCAGTGCCAAAATATAGAACTTACAAAAACAGAAATAAACCGCTGATTCTGAATATTTTTCTATATTTTTAAAGTATTACATTTTGGCCTCGGGTGCGCCTCTTGAAGTGCCCTTGAAATAAAATAAAGGCACATGTCTTGGCCAAGCAGGGTTTGGCATTTTTCTTCTGAAAACATTCAAAAGCACTTGGTTCTCATTGTATGTATTCTGTTAATGTGTATTTTCCTTTATGTTTTCTAAAAGAAGTCTAAAACTCTTGAATCATTTAATCAGACAGTTCAAAAGTATTTCTCAGCAGCCGCCAAATGAATTAAACACTTGGGTGTGCACATTGGACAGCAGACACTGCTCCTGCTTTCTGGAGCCTTGTAGTTTAAAGGGGGAGATAAAGAAACAAGAACAGGAAGACAGCTATCACCCATCCTCTTCCTATCTGTCTGTCATCTATCTATATCTGTCTATATCTATCTATCTATCTATCTATCTATCTGTCATCTATCTATGGAACAGAAAATGAGTGGGGTGGAGGGAGAGTAAAAGGGAAGGACAGAGAGAGAGAACTACAATACACAATACAATACAGCAATTTCACAAGTACATGGAGGGTTCAAAGATGGCATTGGGAGGCTGGAGCTTGGGGAGGATGCATTTGAATCTGTGCTGATTATAGATTCACAACTAGCTTTTGGACATGCCTTTCTAAAGAGACCAAGGATCCTATGATTAGTTTCATCAGAATTTCTGCCTCCTGAAATTCCTTTGTGGATCCACAGATGATCATGCTTAAAATGAGGCGCTTTTCACACTTTGAAAGCACTCTGGTTCTGAAACAGGATCTTGAGCCTGTTTTGAGCCTCCTCCCTGGAGCTGCCACCCCACTTTATCATACTCTGTCATCTGCTGACTCCCTAGTGAATGATTTATTTTGAAGTTTTTTTTTAAATTTTCTCCTCTCACTTTAGCTTTAGATTGATAGTCCTCCTCTCTTGACATCTGTTTTGCCTTACCAAGAAGGCTGTCCAAACATAGCAGGTTACAGTGTTTCTTTATCTTTATACAACAACTGGGTGTAGATATGTGACTATAATTCAAGAAGCTTATTGGAGGGTGCTAGGAACTTGCTGGGGAAAAACACAGTACATCAAGGTCACTGGAAAGCAGACAACTGCACAGTATGACAGAGAAAGAAAATTCAGTATGTTTAGCTCTCATTTCTCATTTCCCAGCAAACAGTCCCCACCGCCAAGTTGTTTGACCCTACCAAGAGCATGGTGAAGTTTCCTGAGTCCTTATTCTATGTAAAGGGAGAAGCATCTCATGCTAACCATGACGGGCACATCCAGCAGAGATCAAAGGCTTTCCCAGACATTTCCTTAGTGACTCCTCTCTTGGCCAACGAAACTACTTTTTAGCTACCACTGTCTCATTTTTGTTTGGGGTTGAGACTCATTTTTTTTTTTAATGTGGCAGAAAAAAATGTTTCTTCACATTTTATGATGAATAAATAGTTTAATAGCTCTTTTTAATTTTTTGAACTGGAATTAATATTGGGTAGAGTTGTAACAGGCATTTACCAAGGAAGGTAATATCAAAGGACACTATCAAAATACTTACAAGAAGTTTGGGCCCTTGAATGACAGGCCATGTGGAAGCATATGTGAGAAATATACCAACCCCACTTATAAGTGCTGGGAATTATGAAAAATACATTTAGGTAGTCTGGTAGAGTATTTCTTTGGTGATACTTTTATAGAACTAAATTCCTTGTAGGCATAAATATTCAGAGGTTTCAGATAATGTTGGCATAACTAAGAACATGTTAGGTGTCACATAATACAACTTCTTGTATTGAAAAATGAGCCAGGATTTATATATATCCATATATTTACATGTACTCAAATATCTCAAAATTTTTTCTTTATTACAATGAGTAAGTATATAATCTTGGTAGTCATGGACTTAACATTCTTGGTTTCAACTGTTTATGGGAATCCCAAGTTACCAGTGATTTTGCTGAGGTTTTCATTGAATTGTATGATTGATTAGGGAGGCTTCATATGTAGGACAAAGACTTTTGCCTAGTGATTGAGTCTGGCTGACCACCTAACTTCTTTATTGCTTATTCATCATCCTATATGCAATAACCAAAGTGAATTGAAGTGAGCACAGTGTCATAGGTTTATGGTGTAATTTTGAGTGTGCATAACCAGTCTCTGTATGTAAAAATGGCCTTGAAAAGAAAGGCAATTCCTGGTCCTCATGGTAGACAAGAAGAAAAGGGATGAGGTCTAAGAAAATGTTTCTTCATAACCAGAAAATAGAAATGTTAGATAAGTTTTAAAATGGCTATGCTATAACCAGTGAAGCAAATTTTATTTTATGGAAAGAATGATACGGTCATATTGTATTTATGAATTTTGAAAGACTTAGTCTTCTCCCGTTTTTTCTTGATGAGTCTGGCTAATGGTTTATCAATTTTGTTTAGCTTCTCAAAGAAACAGCTTTTAGATTTATTGATATTTGCTATCATTTCCTTCATTTCTTTTTCATTTATTTCTGGTCTGTTCTTTACAATTTCTTTCCTTCTGCTAACTTTGGGGGGGTTTTTGTTCTTCTTTCTCTAATTGCTTTAGGTGTAAGGTTAGGTTGTTCATTTGAGATGTTTCTTGTTTATTGAGGTAGGATAGTAGTACTATAAACTTCCCTCTTACAGCTGCTTTTGCTGCATCCCATAGGTTTTTTTTTTTTTTTTCCCATAGGTTTTGAGTCATCGTGTTTTCACTCTCATTTGTTTCTAGGTATTTTTTAATTTCCTCTTTGTTTTTTTCAGTGATCTCTTGGTTAATAAGTAGTATATTGTTTAGCCTCTATGTTTTTGTTTTTTTTGCAGTTGTTTTCCTGTAATTGATGTCTGATCTCATAGCATTGTGGTCGGAAAAGGTACTTGATACAATTTCGATTTTCTTAAATTTACCAAGGCTTGATTTGTAACCCAAGATATGATCTATCCTGGAGAATGTTCCATGAGCACTTGAGAAGGAAGTGTATTCTGTTGCTTTTGGGTGGAATGTCCTATAAATATCAAGTAAGTCCAACTTGTTTAATGTATCATTTAAAGCTTGTGTTTCCTTATTTATTTTCAATTTGGATGATCTGTCCATTGGTGAAAGTGGGGTGTGAAAGTCCCCTACTATGATTGTGTTACTGTCAGTTTCCCCTTTTATGGCTGTTAGCATTTGCCTTATGTATTTGCCTTATGCCTTATGTATGTATGTATTTGTTGGGTACATAAATTTTTACAATTGTTATATCTTCTTTTTGGATTGATCCCTTGATCATTATGTAGTGTCCTTCTTTGTCTCTTATAACAGTCTTTATTTTAAAGTCTATTTTGTCTAATATGAGAATTGCTACTCCAGCTTTCTTTTGATTTCCATTTGCATGGAATATCTTTTTCCATCCCCTCACTTTCAGTCTGTATGTGTCTCTAGGTCTGAAGTTGGTCTCTTGCAGACGGCATATATATGGGTCTTGTTTTTGTATCCATTCAGCCAGTCTATGTCTTTTGGTTGGAGCATTTAATCCATTTACATTTAAGATTATTATCAATATATATGCTCCTATTACCATATTCGTAATTGTTTGGGGTTTGTCATTGTAGGTCTTTTCCTTCTCTTGTGTTTCTTGCCTAGAGAAGTTCCTTTAGCATTTGTTGTAAAGCTGATTTGGTGGTATTGAATTCTCTTAGCTTCTGCTTGTCTATAAAGGTTTTAATTTCTCTGTCGAATCAGAATGAGATCCTTGCTGGTTAACCTGGGCTGTACGTTTTTTCCTTTCATCACTTTATATATGTCCTGCCGCTCCCTTCTGGCTTGCAGAGTTTCTGCTGAAAGATCAGCTGTTAATCTTATGGGAATTTCCTTGCTGCTTTTAATATTTTTTCTTTGTATTTAATTATTGACAGTTTGATTAATATGTGTCTTGGCATGTTTCTCCTTGGATTTATCCTGTATGGGACTCTCTGAGCTTCGTGGACTTGATTGACTATTTCCTTTCCCATATTAGGGGAGTTTTCAACTATAATCTCTTCAAATATTTTCTCAGTCCCTTTCTTTTTCCCTTGTTCTTCTGGGACCCCTATAATTTGAATGTTGGTGCATTTAATGTTGTCCCAGAGGTCTCTGAGAATGTCCTGAATTCTTTTCATTCTTTTTTCTTTATTCTGCTTTGTGGTAGTTATTTCCACTATTTATCTGCTGGTCACTTATCCATTCTTCTGCCTCGGTATTCTCCTATTGATTCCTTGTAGAGAATTTTAAATTTCATTTATTGTGTCGTTCATCATTGTTTATTTGCTCTTTAATTCTTCTAGGTCCTTGTTAAACGTTTCTTGTTTCTCGATTGTATTTCCACGATTTTGGATCATCTTTACTGTCATTACTCTGAATTCTTTTTCAGGGAGACTGCCTATTTACTCTTCATTTGTTTGGTCTGGTGGGTTTTTACACTGCTCCTTCATCTGCTACATATTTCTTTGTCTTCTCAGTTTTCTTAACTCACTGTGTTTGGGGTCTCATTTTTACAGGCTTCAGGTTCGTAGTTCCCATTGTTTTTGGTGTCTGTCCCCAGTGGGTAAGGTGGGTTCAGTGGGTTGTGTAGGCTTCCTGGTGGAGGGGACTGGTGCCTGTGTTCTGGTGGATGAGGCTGGATCTTGTCTTTTTGGTGGGCGGGACTGCATCTGGTGGTGTGTTTTGGGGTGTCTGTGAACTTATTATGATTTTAGGCAACCTCTCTGTTAAAGGGTGGGGTTGTGTTCTTATGTTGCTAGTTGTTTGGCATGGTGTGTCCAGCACTGTAGCTTGCTGATCGTTGAGTCGAGCTGGGTCTTAGCGTTGAGATGGATATCTCTGGGAAAGCTCTCACCGATGATATTATGTGGGGCCAGGAGGTCTCTGGTGCTCCAATTTCCTGAACTCAGCTCTCCCACCTCAGAAACTTAGGCCTGACACCTGGCTGGAGCACCAAGACCCTGTCAGCCACATGGCTCAGAAGAAAAGGGAGGAAAAAAAATATATAAATAAATAAATTAATTAAATAAAGTCATTGACATAAAGAATAAAAAATAAAAATTATTTTAATATTTTAATATTATTAAAATAAAAAATAAGAAAGTAATCAAATAAAAAGAAGAGAGCAGCCAACCAGTAAGCAAATCCACCAATGAAAACAAGCACTAAAAACTAAACTAAGACAAACATATAAATGAGAAACTAGTCAGTCACATACAGGAAACCCCTAGTCTACAGTTGCTCCCAAAGTCCACTGCCTCAATTTTGGGACAATTCATTGTCTATTCCGGTATTCCAGAGATGAAGGGTACATCAAGTTGATTGTGGAGATTTAATCCACTGCTCTTGAGCCTGCACAGAGAAATTTCCCTTTCTCTTCTTTGTTTGCACAGCTCCTGGGGTTCAGCTTTGGATTTGGCTCTGCCTCTGCACGTAGGTTGCCCTCTGGAATCTGTTCTTTGCCGAGGTGGGGGTGGGTAAAGGAGCAGCTAATTAGGGGGCTCTGGCTCTCTCAGTCCAGGGGGAGGGAAGGGTAAGGTAGTTATAATTGGAAGGCGGGTTGAACCTGTGGTGGCTGAGGCTGGCATGACGTTGCAACAGCCTGAGGTGTGCCATGTGTTCTCCTGGGAAACTTGACCCTGGATCATGGGATCCTGGCAGTGGCGGGCTGTACAGCCTCCTGGGAGAGGAGGTGTGGCTTAGTGACCTGTGCTTGCATACATCTTCTTGGTGGCTGCAGTAGCAGCGTTAGCGTTTCATGCCCGTCTCTGGTGTCTGCACTGTTAGCCCTGGCTCTGCCTGTCTCTGGAGCTCGTTTAGGTGGTGCTCTGAATCCCCTCTCCTCGCGCACTCTGTAACAATGCTCTCTTGCCTCTTAGGCAGGCCCAAAGCTTTTCCCAAACTCCCTCCCAGCTACCTGTGGCACACTAGGCCCCTTAAGGCTCTGTTCACGCAGCCAACCCCAGTCCTCTCCCTGGGATCCAACCTCTGAAGCCCAAGCCTCAGCTCCCAGCTCCCAGCCCCCAGCTGTCTCGGCGGGTGAGCAAACAAGCCTCTTATGCTGGTGAGTGCTGGTCGGCGCCGATCCTCTGTGTGGAAACCTCTCCGCTTTGTCCTCTGCACCCCAGTTGCTGCGCTCTCCTCCGTGACTCCAAACTCCCCCCCACTGCCCACCCCTGTCTCCGCCAGTGAAGGGTCTTCCTAGTTTGTGGAAACTTTTCCTCCTTCACATCTCCCTTCCAGAGGTGCAGGTCCTGTCCCTATTGTTTTGCCTCTGTTTTTTCTTTTTTCTTTTGCCCTACCCAGGTACATGGGGAGTTTCTTGCCTTTTGGGAAGTCTGAGGTCTTCTGCCAGTGTTCAGTAGGTGTTCTGTAGGGGTTGTTCCACATGTAGATGTATTTGTGATGTATTTGTGGGGAGGAAGGTGATCTCCACGGCTTACTCCTCCGCCATCTTGAAGGTCCTCTTATATACGTTTTTTTTCTATCTGTCCACGTAGTTACCTTGCCTCTTGCCATATTTCCCTGTAGAATTGGTGCCCAGGCCTGAACCTCAAATAGAATACCAGAATGTGTATTTTGCCAGTTTTCTTCCAAGCCTCGATCTTGATCTCTGTTTCTTATTCCTCTCTCACTCTTCACTGTCTTTGTGACCATCCTGCTATGGAAAGGCAGATCCTATTGAACTCACAACAGCTCAAATGGTTTCTGGATTACCCTTGACTCTTTGCTCACTAGAATAACTTATGGCAACAAAGACATTTGGAATCTTATTGGAGTAACAAGCCTTGGCTGACCCAACTGTGCTCAGTAGAACCATCTCTATAGCTACTTGTTTCCTCTCCCTAGTCCCAGGGCTCATAATCAGCTGGTGTGCTTCAGTGCAACAAACAAGATGGAACCTGCTCTGATTGGTTGGAGGTGGGGGCATTTTCCTTTGGAAGTTCCTGTGTTTTCCTACTCCTTCCTAAAACCATCTGGGATCCCAGTGGACTGCCCTGTACTCAGTCTTTCTTTTTCTCTTCATCTCTATTAGCACAATTTGTGAAAGCTCAGAATGCTTCACAAGCTAATATTGTCACTACAGGTCATCCCAGAGCGTCTTTCTCTTCTCAGAAAATAAGGAGTATTTTCAGCTTCTTTCTATTTGGTAAAATTATCTCTGGACTTTGGAGGTGGAATATTCCTAGTAGGTCCCATATCCACACTGGATCAGTTGTGCTATGCCTGTTTCCATAGGTGAAAGCAATGACCAGGACAATGAGTTGAGTGTGACTACTGCTGATGGCTCTTTGTGGGAACAGGCCTGGCTTTATTGGCTCCGTCTTGATTCAGGCAGTGATAACCAAGTCCCAGACTGGGAAAAACTCCTTAGAGGGTGAGTTTGGATTTGCATTTTTTTTTTCCAAACGTTTCTTATTTCAGAATGAGACAGTTGGAAAATACTCACTGACTTTTAACTTGTTTACAGCTTAAGAGGTACATGACATCTCTTATTACTTAAGTTATCATAAAGCTGAATGCTGGAATAATTAATCAAGAATATATTCCATAAATCGAATGATGTTTCTTGTATCACACGTTGAGTTTACTTTTCCTTGTTCTTTATTGGATAAGCCTCCTTGGTTACACATTTCACATCTAATTCCTCTAGCTATAACACCTACATTTTTTCTCAGGTTTTTAAAGGTAATTTATAGTGTTTCCATTGTCAGGGTTTTGAGGACTTTGAGGGGTAGGCCAGATCCACATTTCCTCAGGAGACTGGAAATGTACCATGTGCTTGGCGATATCTTGAATTTTTCCCCCCATAGGACAAATTCCAAGACACATGCGGTAATGAGCCATGACTGAATACAGAACACAGTCTACAGTTAACCTTGTGTATACAGCATGAAGTAGGAACTTATGACCCTTGGTTCCCTTCCCTAATTGTTTAGTTCTTTAAGTGCATCAGTTTAAAAGGAAGACACCTCCTACATGTTGACAGGGTTTATTTCTTTTTACGAGGCAAATAACTGGGACAGTAATCTCTGTTGGAATTTTTCTTTGGGTTAGATACATGAAGTAGGAGGGTCACAAGTCCATTTTTATAAAGGTTCATGTGTTACCCACATACAACTTTTGAATTGTTAAGCAAAATTGTAGCATTATTCTGTATATTGAAAAGTTTTCCAGATTTCATATTTCTTTTCATTATCTTCCCAAATTATTCACCTAGACTTGTTAAAGGAAAATGTATTCATTGTAATAGGTTGATCAAATAAACCATTGAAAAGGGAAGACTGGGTATTTCTTTCTCTATGGAACCTTTGCTAGGGGTGTGGCCTTCAAGGATGAGGCAGCTGTGTTAGAGATGGTGTGACAGTTTCCTCTGCAGTTTATATTAATGAATTCGTACAGATACACCACACCTTATATGTTGTGTATTTATCAGCCTGCACTGCAAACAGTTATATTACATAGAGTTCAGCATAAGACCCAAGTGTAGAGCTCCAAACCAGCATTTCAGCACAAAGACTGCACATTCAATTAAACTCAAATTATCCAGTACCACTCTATCCTGTAAAACACCAAAACCAAATAGAAAAGGCAAATTGATACTTACAATGTTTTGCTGTTGCTGCTCGATTCAGTGATTCTCCAGACAGCTATAAACTGAGATCTTGTTTGTGATGCTTCTCTGGCCATGCATCCCCTAGCAGCCTGTAGGAAAAAAAAAAATCAAATGTTATAGGGCTAAAAGTCAGCCCTTGTAAGTAGTGGACTTCAGATCCAAGAGTACACTTTGGCTTTGACAGCTCATGCAATGGCTTCCAAAGGGATTCTTTGCAGATGTGTTTATGCTGTTTATGACATGTCTTTCCAGCATAGTCAGATAACTGAAAGTGACCACACAAAAGGAGGGTGATGTTAAGGGAAGAGGGAGGATTCATTTGTGTGCATGATTTCATGAGAAGAGTAATTGGAGCATCACGTATTTCAGGGTGATGGCCAAATAATACACGTTGGGCAGAACCACTTCTTATACTTGCTATTCCAAGGGAACCTGAAATAAAGATGTTACCAGTGCATTTGCAATGAAAATATTCCTTCCTTGAAAATGAAATTAAAGCTGGACCATTGAGATGCACAAAGCTCAAGTTCTTTGTGGCCCAATTTCTTTGAGCAATTTTTATAAACACTTCCTAAGCATTTTATGAGCTATGAAAACAGTGGGGGAAACTGTACAGCCACATAAATGTCACATGCTAAGTACATTGCTGGAAAACATACAGCAAACATGAGGAATCAGCGAAGCTTCCTGACAATTACTGTGGTCCTAAGGCAGAGTTCTGCCTCAAATTGTGTTTGTTAACCAGTAGGAATGCTTTTAAGGTTTCTCCTGTCACTTGGGATAAAATTATTAAGTTACAGATGTACAAGGAAAAGTCTTCCATTCATGTAGTTTCATTTTGCTATCATGGTACTGTTGGAAGGAAGGAAGAAAGGTATTTTGACTTCAGAGGAGGATTTTTTCTCTTACTTCTTAAATATTGGTCATGTTAGTTTAATATCAGAGAGAAATTATTTGGAAGCAAATTATGCAATAGCTCTTTTTCCTTTTGTGTTTCATGATTTATTTTCTGTAATAGTACATAGTTTTGATCCATAGTTAGTCTGATTTTGAAGTATTTCTTTTCTTGAGGACCTCTACATATCTTTCCTCCTTTTATCTCTAGATTAGATTGCTGTGGTGTTATTTTAGGGTTCAGAAGCTTCAGTTAAGCAAACCATGTGGAAGTACATGCAGAATGCTTATCTTAGTGACTGTCAGCAGCTTATATTTCAAGTTTGCTTTTGGCATCACAAATATGCCAGGAAATGTATTTTGATTTGGGTGACGAGGGGCAGTTGAGGGAATTGGAACTTAAAAAAAAAAAATCGAGTTTAGGATTCGAATATATAACATCCTGTGCTTGGATGTTTTTCTAGAATCCAGGAATCCTAGGGAAGAAACACTGACCTCATAGACTTTTAGGGTTGGAAGGGACTTTAGAGATAAGGTGGTCCAACCTCCTCATTTTACAGATAAGAAAACTGAGGGTCTGAGAAGTGACTTACTCAATCATTACCTTCCCAGATGTTTTGAAATATGATTAATCTTTTAAATGGACTTTGAAAAAGATTCAATAATACATACAATTTTTCATAATAACCAGCTACTTAAGTTTTCTATTAAAGTCAGTCTGATAGAAGAAATAGTTTTGGAAATTAGAACCTTGGCACTTTCAAAGTTCATATTTTTTTAAATAATAAGATCAAACGATACAGATGTACTGTTACAGAAATTAGAGGCATATTATGATGTTAACCTGAAATGAAAAATGCCCCAAACCAATTCTTTGATCAGAGTAGCACAAAGCTAATTTGTAATAAACATTATTATTCTTTCTAGGCATAGGGCTTAGTCTTTGTTTTAAAAAGGACATTTGTTCCCTGTTAGTCTTTTCTTTAGGCTTCTTATTCCAAAGAGCTGTTTAAGAGGTAAATTATAAGGAAAAGGGGGAAAAAAGTAAATCTTGTAGAAAGAGAGCAAATTAACTCTCAGAAGGAGACATGATAGGGATAAACATTTTAAAAAGAACAGTTAGAGGAGATGTTAAAATTGGAGTTGAAGTCTCTTCAGTGAACTCAGAGTGCTAAAAAGATCAAAACACAAGGGAACTTTACAAAGAGAAAACTGTCTGGTGACCACAAAATGAAAACCTATTCTAACCAGAAACTCACAGATACTTACCCTTGGTGTAAAGTAGGACCCAGTGAGAGAAATTAATGACAACATGAAGCCTATCACGAACAACTGAAAAAAAAGTTTTAAAATCACACATTCTACTGATTATATTGTTCTACTAATGAAGGGAGGGAAAACTCAAGCCTAAGAGATGGAGGAGGAACAAAGAATAGGGCACTAAGAATTCTTGGATTTGTTACAAGCTCCACAGCTGATTGATGGTGTCAATGTTCTGAAAAGACTTAAACCTATTTTTAAATTCTTACTGTCTGTCTTTTGCAATCATGGAACTTAGCTATAGGGAAAGCGCTCTTTGGGAAACATGTCTGAGCTTGGGACCTGCTGATTACTTGGAAGCCAGTTGACTTTTTCCTCTAAATTTCAAAAATGAATAAATAAAAGATCTGATTATAGAAGAAAGGCACATTTCAAGAAATAAAAGCAGTTTCCTTTATATAAGTGTGAAGGAATACTATGGGCCATAAAGTAGCTCGTGGTACAATGAAAATGATCCTAATTTTACAGGTCATTTGTTCTGATACCTAATTTTTTGTGTGTTTTTTTGACCGCATGGCTCGAGGGATCTCAGTTCCCCAACCAGGAATTGAACCTGGGCCACAACAGTGAAAGTGCTAAATCCTAACCACTAGTCCACCAGGGAACTCCCATGATATCTTTATTTTAATTGAAGTATAGTTGGTTTACAATATTATATTAATTTTAGGTGTACAGCATAGCGATTCAGTATTTTTACAGATTATACTCCATTAAAAGTTATTACAAGTCTATAATTCCCTGTACTGTACAATATAATCTTGTTGCTTCTCTATTTTATACATAGTAGTTTGTATCTCTTAATCCCATACCCGTAATTTGCCCCTCCCTCTTTCCCCCTCCCCATTGGTAACCACTAGTTTGTTTTCTATATCTATGAGTCTGTTTCTGTTTTGCATATTCCTAGAGAATATTACACATAGTAAAATAAGTCAGTCAGAGAAAGACACATACTGTATGATATCACTTATATGTGTAATCTAAAAAAATAATACAAATGAATGCATATGTTCTGATATCTTAATGCTTTTTCATGGGTATTTTCCTTTCAGAGTCCTGATCTTTCTGAGATCTGGATCCAGAGCTCTCATTGGTTCAAAATGATGTCATTCTTCCTGTCTGCAGTAAATTAAGAAGAATAAAACTTTAAGAGGGAATCCTTTAGTTTTCATGCATTTTAGTAAAAATCATTTTCTATATGGATGTCTAATCTTTTCCCCAGTCACCCAACTTGAATCCTTGGGTAAGAGGACTCCATTTATAGGATACTATTATAAAATGGTGATGTGTCTAAAGTGATTTTGCAGCTAGGCAAATTTCAGCTAAAGTGGCAAAGAGCAGAATTCTGTGTTTTAAACTTAACATGGTAAAGTTGTCTAGTTTTCCTTAATATACTTTAGGAGGGCCCAGAAACAGAGGTCCTCTAAGGGATGTTAAACACCTGATGATAAATGATTTTGCAAGTGATGCTCAGGGATCAAAGTTCTAGCCAGAGAGGAGTGATGGGAAAAGTGCATCCTGGTGGAAAAGCCAGAGCTGTTTGGGTCTTGGCCACCACATTTATAGAGCAAAAAAGCAAATGTTTTGACTGTGCATTTTGGCTG
>NW_006779050.1:2707667-2715468 GCF_000442215.2 Lipotes vexillifer | reverse complement strand
ACCTTCCCCTCTTTCCAACCTTCCAAACTCACTTTCTGGAATATGGACACAAGCTGATTCCCTCTGAAAGATGGAAGAGATGGCTACACGTGTCTTGCAGATGGGATAAAAAGGGGGTCTGGCATTTCTGGAAATAGATGATATTCTAATAACTCCTTGAAAGAAATTTTACAGAGCAAGAAAATGATAGAGAATAAACATTATAATACATTTGTTATTCTAAGTGGCTCTAGGCCTGTGAAATCATCTTTATTATTTGCATAGGTTCTAATGAGTTGGTATGCATTTTCAGCAATATCAGGACTCATTCCTCCAACATAGAATAATCAATATTACCTACTTTAGTATGAATATATAAGTCAACATATTTGTCTTCCACTGTGTTATCATCCATTTTATTCTCTCTCATAATGAGATGCAAAATTAATACAGTACTATGGTAATGGCATCAACTAAGTTAATCATTTGTTTATCTATTTTTATATGGAAAACTGTGCTAACATATAAATATAGAGAAGTTAATAAGATACCCTAGTTCTTTGCTCTCACAAAACCTAGTAATCTTGGATGAGTTTCATAAACTCTGGACATCTGTAAACAAAGGAGTTGAACTGGATGGTTTTGAATGTGCCTTCAAGCTCTAAAATGGAATGTGCCTAATCTCTGCCATTGGCATAGGAGATGAGAACTGTGGTTTTCACACTTTACTTGCTCCCGTTCCTTCCTTTTTCCAAAAGCATTAGAATGCTGGAGGAGATACTTGAATAAAAGGGTAGACAAGCACTTCTTTTCAGACAGAAAGAACTGCTGGAGAGAGAACAAGAGAAAAAAGGAGGATGAGATCCTAAGTCATAGGATATTGAAACCTGTGGTTTCAATTTAGAAAACTTTTAAAATCAGAAACATATTGCTTGGTGTACCCCTTCATGCTGCCTTCAAGTAATATTAATCCCATACTCTCTTTGCATCACTGTGTTCTCTTAAGTGATCATTAAGAAGTTCATGAATAATCACTAGCACTTCCTGAATCTCAGGCCCCACTGAAGTGTTTTACTTGCCTTAATCCCTACAACGACCTCAGGAGGTAGATACTATTATAACCTTCATCTTCCGGAGGTGAGTCAAAGAGATCAAATAACTTGTCCAAGGTTACATAGCTAGTAAGAGGTAGACCCAAGATTTGAAGCAGTGTCTGGCATCACTGTCTCATTCATCCATTACCGGACCAAACTGCTGCTTCCATTGCTTTATGACTTTTCACTGCTACTTATTAGAAAATGTTACTCATGAAAACTTCTATAGTCTCTTTTTATCACACACTGATGAATGAACAATTTATAGATCTTATCTTTCCCTCCTTTCTGCCATTATAAGAAAGAATAAGTTAAATAATCATGATTTCAGTTTGCTTTTGTTTTAGTTTCCAGGGCTGATGTAACATCTTACCACACATTGGTGGCTTAAAACACCGAAAATTTCTTCTCTCCTAGTTCTGGAGGCTAGAATTCCAAAATCAAAGTATTGGCTGGGTTAGTTCCTTCTAGAGGTGGAAGGAAAATCCATCCTGTGCTTCTCTCTAGCTTTTGGTGGTTGTCAAGAATCTTTGAGGCTCCTTGGCTTGTAGATGCATCACGTCAATCTCTGCCTCCATCTTCACATGACCTTCTCCCAAATGATCTTTGTGTCTCAAAACTGCTTCTTCTTTCTCTTCTAAGAATGCCAGTCTTCCAGGTTAGGGCCCACCTTAAATCCAGGATGATCTCATCCCAAGATCTTTAACTTAGTTACATCTGCAAAGACCATCTTTCCAAATAAACTGACATTCACAGGTACTGGAGATTAGGACTTGGATGAATCTTTAATGGGGACTCTATTCAACCCTCTATAGCTCTATTGAATGAAACAATTTAATGGTCAAGATACTTTCTTCATTATGTCAATCAATGCCTGTCTCATTCTACTGAACTCACTAATTCAACAAATATTGATTGAAAACCTCAGCTATGTCCAGGTTATAGCAGATAACAGGAGAAACGCCCTGTGCTCTTGGAGCTGGTATTGTGATTGGGAGAGAGGTAGAGGGAGAGATACAACAGACACGACAAGTAACTAATAAACAAACAAGACCATTTCAGAGAATGAAAAATGGCATGAAAGAAATTAAACAGGACAATAGATTATTTAATTTATGAGTCCTAAGTAGCTCCTTAAATATCTGTTATATCTCTAGACACTACAAATAGTTGTTTGATTTATTTTATTAAATCAAATTCTATTTTGAGTTTTATTTCTGTTGCATAAAATCCTTCTTGGTATGATAAAGTGGTCAAAAGAAATTACAGATGTCTGCCATTACTCATCTAACATGTCAAAGAAGTATTCCCTCATGAAAGGAATAACATACAAGATTCTCTGATTTCCCTAGGAAATTGGAGGAAATTGAATTGGGGGAAAAGTATAACTAAAGCACCAATTTACCAAGCATCAATTTCCCCAACTCCCAAGCAGTACAGCATTGTAAGATTACTACGAAAAATGTCCTCAGGGATCGTTATCTGTAGGAACATAAAATTTTTGGAAAAAACTCAATCTGCTATAATTGGTCATATATTACTCATCAATTACAACTGAAAATTTTTTGCAAAATACATTGGCAAATGGCTTGGAAGTTGTTATTCAGGAAGTAATTCATTAAACCTAAGATGACATCTTAAAAGTCAGTTTGACTTCAAATGGTACCATAACGTTAGTCTCTACAAAGCACCTGTCTAGGGACAAACATCTCATGTCTATGTAATCACCAGTTGCAAGAAAAGCCTTTAGTGATTTTTTTTTTTTTTTTTTTTTTGCGGTACGCGGGCCTCTCCCTGTTGTGGCCTCTCCCGTTGCGGAGCACAGGCTCCGGACGCACAGGCTCAGCGGCCATGGCTCACGGGCCCAGCCGCTCCACAGCATGTGGATCTTCCCGGACCGGGGCACCAACCCGCGTCCCCTGCATCGGCAGGCGGACTCTCAACCACTGCGCCACCAGGGAAGCCCTTTAGTGATGTTTTGTAAACTACTGAGAACTTGTTCTGGCATACTTTTTGGATTTGGGGCTGTTATATGTCCATTTTCTTTCTCCACAAATTATATTTCTTTTGTTCAATTCTGGTAATTGTCTACAAGCAGCTGGAGTATTTTACTTTAGTTCGTGAACTCTTTTATAGTGCTTGGAATTAAACAGGCACCAACGTTCATGCTCACTTGAAATACGAATTTAAGTGAAGGCCTAGTTTACTCAGATGAAAGAGATTTGGCTGTGCTTGAGATTAGACCAGTGCTTGTTTCAGCAAATACTTCAACTCCACACCTAGCTGATTTGCTGGAAAACTCATTCTTAGTTATCTGCCCAGGAAAGAAAAAGGTTGTAATCTATCCTTTCATTAGGAATTTAGACATCCCCTCTCCATAGGTAGTAAGGAAATTATTTTTTGGAAGTCATTTAGTAGTAAGTTTTACAAAGACTACTGCATAAGGCACTACCATTCCAGTTGTTTTTTTTAAAACTTCATTAAAAAGAGAAGGTAAAAGAAACAGTAAGGTAAAAGTAAAAGATATAAAACTAGTGGAATTCAAAACAAAGGAAACAAAATTAACTCAAACAACTGTATTTAATGAGGTTGTGCTGCTATTCCTTTTCCCCCCAATAAGATATGATGTCTATAAAATTGTGATGCTGATAAATTTGTCTAGGTCTACCTCTTGCAGAACTTTTATCTCTATTCATTGGACCTCTGAAGAGTGCCTGCTGTGTGCTAGATGCTGTAGTATATACTTGATGTATGGAGGTGAACCAAACATATGTGGAATTGGGTGGCAGACATTGTAAACAAGAACATACATGAATAAATTAAATACTTTCATATAGTGGTTAATGCTCTGAAGCAGTAAGCAGGTTGAAATGATTCACATTAACCAGAGGAGAAATATTTAGATAAGATAGTTAAGAAATGTTTTCCTGAGAAGTCATTTAAGCTAAGTGCCAAGTGCTACGGCTAAGTGTCAACTCAATTTATACTTTAGAAGGTCAACTGGACTTTCATATAACTAGTCAGGATTGGGGGTTATTAACCTATGATCTTGGAACCAAAGGAGGGTAAATTTGGTGTCCAATAGCAGGATTAACCACGTGACTTATATATATTAAAATATATATGTACAAATGATATATCATTTACTTAGTAGACTGTTTCTATGAAATGGATTGCAATGGCTTTCCAGCTTGGTTCACTCACATTATTTGTCTTTGATCTGCCCCTTTTCCCCTTCCTGATCAGAGGAATTCTAACTGAATTGCAAATCTTTCACTTTTTAAACTTTGAGAGTTAATCCATTGACCCACGTGTTTAATCACACCACTTAGACAAAATCTTTTGTGGGGGGAATTTTCAAGAGTGTTGAAAGCATTAGTGGATGGAATTTACTGCTTTGAGGTGTCCATCTAGTACAAAATGCTTTTTTGTGAAATCTTTAATCCTTCTCAGTATCCTACTGATCCTCAATTTTCTTATCTGCATCATGGCTCTGATGAGACTATGTACTTAATATTCAGCTATAAACTGTGAATTGCATTCCTGAGAACCCTTAAGTTGGCATAAACCACCCTATAAAACAATTATTTCAATGTGAAAAGAGGAATTAGAATGGTAGTTTTAACCTTGCAGTTGCAGGTTATTTTTCTTACAGGAATTCCATTAATAATTTAATAGCTATTAATACATAGCTAAAAATCAAAACAACACTGAACAAAACTAGTCTTTGACTGCATATAACTTTTTCTTCCCTTTCCTACCACCTCCAACACTATAGTTGGCACACTGCTTCTTGCACATTCTAATCACTTGCAGAGTTATAATATTGGCCAACATTTATTAAGCAATGCCTATGTGCCAAGCACATTTGTAAGTACATTATAAATGTTTTCTCATTAGTCTCATTTTCCAGATATGGACATTAAAGTATAGGGTGGTTAAGTATCTTGCACAAGTTCACAAAATTGGCAAGTGTGACTACGGAGTGTAAAAGCCTAACCTTTCTAGACTGCAGCTGCTATGCTCACTTCTGGTTCCTGATTGACGTATGGGGATCTCCTTGTAACTGATTAAGGCAAAGCTGTCCGTCCAAAGCAAAGAATGTTTCCCCAGGAGCTCAGTCGTGTTGTATCTGTTTGCTTTATGAGAAGCAGGCTGGGAAAAATTCCTGTAAAAAAAAGAATATCATTAGTTTTAATAAGGTATGTTTATAAGGTGCTAACAAACCCATTTAGAACTACATGAAAAATGCCAGTTGTGTCTCTTTTCTCTTAAATTTATTTATAAAAGGACCTGACCTTTCTGATAGGGGTTCTCTGTAGGAAAACTTCAGAGTGGGGTTGGATGGTATTGATGGTAATTAAAGGCACGTGCAATATGGATGAAAAGGGTCTATAGCAGGTCGGAAGAGGCCTAGTTCATTTATACTTAAATAAATACCATACAGCTTAAAATATGACTCTATTTAGATGCATTATTTTTTTCTTAATTCTGATATCTAGAAAGTGATTACCCTGAAGCACTCGTCATGCAAAATCATGCACACCAACGATGATGGTTTGGATTCTGGCAGCTTTGCTATGAAATTCCTCCTCCTTTTAAGATTTTATACCCCTGATGTAGAGTATAAAATACATAATGGAAGGAAATATCACATATTTCTTATACAATTTGAAAAATATGCCCCTAAAATTTCTACCAATAAAGCTTGCATTAGATGCTTCTCTGTTCATAATATAAAATACTCACCTAGAGATCAGAAACTACTTTAACACATTGGGAGTTTTCTTTTCCTAATCTCTTGAAAAATTGAGTTCTGCTGTGTCAACTTGGCTAAGTCTGCCCTGGGCTACTCTTGATGATGGAATTCCTAGAATAAACACCAAGGATGATGAAAGGTAACCTGAACTGAATTCTTCCTGAACTAGAATGAGGTTGAGAGATCACTCTGCAAATTCTTTCCAAGCTGAAAATTCATTTCAGTTGCTGCTATTATTGTGATCTATCTATACATAAAGTGAGAGGAAAATTTATGGCAAAAATGACTAGTTTATAAAAGAATTTAAGGAAGATGGACATTTGGAGAGACCGCTACTAAGGGCTATGGAAACATTGTGAGATATGTTACAAACATAGACGCAGCATTGATTTGTGTTAATGAGAAGTGCTTTTGAGAACTTCATTAGTAGAAGCCATCCACTAACATGCATATCTGTCACTTGAAACACCCCGGGGGTAAATCTGAATAAAACTAAAGGAAGGAAATTTTATAACTGAACATTTAGGCAATATGTCTCTAGAGACCGGCACTAGAGGAAATGTTGGTCATTGGAATTCCCTCCCTTAATTTGTATTTAATCTATTTGAAAGTTTTGTTAATAGAATATTGAGTTTTGTTGAAGTCACTGTTTATTACATTGCATTATGTAGCTCTACCTGATATTTTTCTTGTTTATTCATTCTTTCTTCATTTATTTGATTATAATCTATTTTCCTCTACTAAAATATAATCCTTATAAGAGCAAGACGTTTCAATGCATTCCCTCCAATGTCCTGAGGATCATAGGAACCATGACTGATACCCCTCAGCATGGGGAGGAGTAGGGCATTTCTTCCCAACATTACCTAGAACACTAGCACAGAGATTTGTACACTGAAAGTCATTAAGTATTCATCAGGCAAACTACATAAATAGGGATTATTGCATTTCTGTCACCATCAGTGTTAACTGCATGTTGAAGACAGAAAAATAACTCCAATGAGAAATGTATCCCAGAAGAAATCAATGAATACTTAGGCTTGAGTTTGTCCTTTAGACTATAAGCCACTAAATTACAGTGCTTTGCAATCAGAAGGGGCGGGGAGGGTGGTCATCAATAAAATACAGTGGTCCCTGGGTATCCGTGGGGATTGGTTCCAGGAACCACCCCCCCACCCCCATATCAAAATCTGTGAATGCTCAAGTACCTTACATAAAATGGTGTAGTACAGTCCACTCTCTGTATCTGTGTGTTTCACATCCGCAGATTCAACCAATCACCAATGGAAATTACCATCAGAGGATGGTTGAATCCTTCCATGGGTGCAAAACCCATGCAGAAAATTTGGCAGATCAGAGGACCGACTGTATATTTATTGAAAACAATCTGCATTATAAGTGGACCTGTGCAGTTCAAACCCTAGTTGTTCAAGAGTAAATGGTAATACTGACTCAGCAACTTCTTTGAACAAAAGAGTATCTGAGTGGCTACTGTACATGGGGTGGCCATAGAAGGCATTTATGAAGAGATGAAGAGAAGTGTTTATTCTAAGATCTGAAAGAAAAGAAGGAGACACTGATAGACATACTATATGAAAGAGCACTCCCTATAGGGGCAATAGGTAGTGGAAAGGCCTGGCGAGAATGAGAGGTACATTGAAAGAACATGAATTTTCCTTGGATTTTATTACAATTGCAATCAGAAATCACTGGAGAGTTTTAATAATATGAATAGTGTGATATAATTTAGGTTTATAAGATCACTTTGGTGCATGGGCTAAGGGTTGTAGAGGGTTAAGAATAGAAGCAGCGAGACCATTTTGGAGACTGTTTTAGTAGTGCGGGTGAGAGAAGATGGTAGGGTGGAATTGAGTCCTAGTGGCCTGGCTGAGAGGAAGTAGATTCAGAATAGATTTGGAGGTAGAACCAATAATGTAGCTTGATTGGATGTGGAAAGTGAGGGAAAGAG
>NW_006779050.1:2695370-2707657 GCF_000442215.2 Lipotes vexillifer | reverse complement strand
GGGAAAGAGGAATCCAGGAGAATACTTAGGAATATGTAGGATTGGAGGTTGTGTGTGAACTCTGCAAATGGCAGTGAAAAATCTGGGAAACCTTGAGAAGGGAATATCAGGAGGATCAACATGGAAATTACAGAGACTAATCAGAGGTGAAATACTAAAACGCTAGTAGTAAACATTTATTCAGCTCTTACTGGACATAGAACTAAATAAATACTTCATGTATGTTATCTCCTATATTCTGAAAAAATAAGATAAAAATCGTGTGAAGTGTATATTATCAGTTTCATTTTATAGATGAGAGAACAGAAGCTTAGATAAGTTAATTAACTTGTCCAGATCATATGGATGGAGAGAAGATAGGTAAAAAATCCTTCTGGACACTAACTGCTCACTGTCTCAGATACTCTTGGACTCTCCCTCAGGGAAACATGTCAATAAGTGCTCTGAGAATGAATGAGAAATTTCACAAAAGAAGCGCAGGGAAAGTTGCTGTAGGGACTTCCCTGGCAGTCCAGTGGTTAAGAATCCACCTTCCAATGCAAGGGACACGGGTTCGATCCCTGATCGGGGAACTAAGATCCCACATGCTGTGGGGCAACTAAGCCCACCACGTACCGCAACTACAGAGCCCGCGTGCTCTAGATCCTATGCGCCACAACTAGAGAAGCCCACGTGCTGCAATGAAGAGCCTGCGTGCTGCAACTGACCTGATGCAGCCAAATAAATAAATAAATATGTTTTACAAAAGAATGCCCCTGAATTCATTCTATTTTCAATAGACATGTTTGAGAATATTATGGAATTACTAATATGTGCACTTTATATTGTGCACAGAGGAAAGCACTGGAAATGTGAAGATGTCTAACAACAGACTGGGATGTAGAAGGCATTCAACAATGTGAGTTGAATAATTAAAAAAAAAAAAGCTGAGATTGTTAGGAAGGCAATCATCAGAGATCAGTGAGCATTTGAGTGTGTTGGTCAAGGCTTCCAAGGTAGATAGGAAATACTCTGATTAAAACAGCAAGGGAAGTCTTCAGGTAGCTGTGGGGCAATTATTTCCACAACCCTAGCTGAATTATCATGGCTCTAAGGGAGGGCCATGATTCTATTTCCAAGGCATAAACTTCACAGTCTTGAACTGATAATACTTTGCACCGTCCCAATCTGGGCTTCACACAGTGGTGCCAGCCTGTCTAAAATGTTAAGCAAACTGAAAGAAAAAGCAAAGAGCTTGTGAAGCAAATTGAGATTGGGCAAAGTTGTATAATTTTGTGAACTTTTGTATGACTTTCTCTTTCCTGGGGTATTGCCATTCTTTCTCTGGCTCAATCAGCAGAGAATTCCCTTCTCTTCCTGGTTCAGGTAAATGTTCTTGTACAGGATTAAGGATGCCTCCTGTTCTTGGAGAGAGATAGTTGACATAACCCAAGACTATTGGATATCCTCTTGGGTCTTGCTAAGATTTCATTGAACCTGCTTTTCAAAAGCAAGTCACTTTCAACAGGAATCGGTGGCCATGTTCAGTCACAGGAACAGCTTCTTCTTTCACATTTTATTATTTCATTTGTGATCTACATCAGCATTCATGAGCTACTTTCTGGTTAGGTTAAAAAAATCCCATGTTCTATACTAAGGGGTGGAGGGCAGAAGGGAAATCGGCAAGGGAGAAATTTGGTGTGATCCAAGGGAGAAATTTGGTGTGATGCAGAAATTTGGTGTGATCCTCACAAGTTCATCCCTAACTCTTATTGTCAGAAACTGTTTAAACACTTCTTGCTTTTGCTTTCTCTCTGGGATCATTTGTAATTTTTGTTCTAAAATCCTTGCATCATTTACCTCCCTGTACATTCAACATCTTCTTCTCTAACTTCTGTTGGGAATATAAGATGTCAACAACATGCTATTTCGATGAAACTCTGTTATCTTTTCCTTTAAAGGGTTTGTCATTTCCTGTTGTCTGTCTGGACAAATAGCCACGCCTACAGGGCTTTCAGTTTAGGCTATGTTATTACTTTCCTCTTTTACCTCTTGTCCCAGTATCAATAGATACAGATAGACTTGTTTGTAATATTATACCTGGTTTGTAAGATAACCAGTTCTTCCTAGATAACTCTTCCCAGGGTTTCTGACTTTCCTTGGGTTTGCTGCCTTATCATTTAAAAGCCAAGATTTTTGTTAGTTTAAGGTCTACTTGTTCAATCTAAAAAGGCAAAGGATAGGATTTTGCTACTATATCTCAGGCTCCTGTAAATTTAATGATTTCATTAAAATTATGTCTCCTATATGTACAAGAGGTTCCTTTTTTCTTCCAGAAAAGAGAGACTTCTGTTCTTAGTTTGCTTTTGGAACTCAGCATGTTCACAGTCTTCAAACTGTAATTTTGATTTATCACTGTGATCAGATTTTCCTTATTGGAGCCAGTTGTAGATGATTGTCTCAAGACAATTATGGTAAAATTGAGGAGTAATCTCAGAAACAAGGTACTTAAGGAAGAGAATTTGCTTTGTGAAGAGAGGAAGAATACTTAAGACACTATATATTCTCTTATCTTATGGTTCATGAGTAATTATTCAATATAAGTAAGCAGTAATTTTTTAAAGCATACATCCGATTATTAAAGACATCCGATTATCAATTATAACTTGCCCTAAGGTGAAAAGTAAGTGTATGTCCCTTGAGTTATTTTACTATCTCTTAATAAACCAATTCACACCCCAGTAAGTCCATTCTAGTTTTTCTTTTTCTTCTTTTTCTTTCGCTGGATCATATGGTAGTTTTATTTTCAATTTTTGAGGAACCTCCATATTGCTTTCCATAGTGGCTGCACCAATTTACATTCCCACCAAGAGTGCACCATAGTCTAGTCAGCACTTTTTATCTCGTGCTTTATTTTTTAATTTTTGAATTATATTTTATTTATTTTTTATACAGCAGGTCCTCATTACTCATCAATTTTATACACATCAGTGTATACATGTCAATCGCAATTGCCCAATTCATCAAACCACCACCACCACCCCAACCCCCGTGGCACTTTCCCCGCTTAGTGTCCATACGTTTGTTCTCTACATCTGAGTCTCAATTTCTTCCCTGCAAACCAGTTCATCTGTACCATTTTTCTACGTTCCACATATCTGCGTTAATATATGATATTTGTTTTTCTCTTTCTGACTTACTTCACTCTGTATGACAGTCTCTAGATCCATCCACGTCTCAATAAATGACCCAATTTCGTTCCTTTTTATGGCTGAGTAATATTCTATTGTATGTATGTACCATATCTTCTTTATCCATTTGTCTGTTGATGGGCATTTAGGTTGCTTCCATGACCTGGCTACTGTAAATAGTGCTGCAATGAACATTGGGGTGCAGGTGTCTTTTAGAATAATGGTTTTCTCTGGGTATATGCCCAGTAGTGGGATTACTGGATCATATGGTAATTCTACTTTTAGTTTTTTAAGGAAGCTCCATACTGTTCTCCATAGTGGCTGTATCAATGTACATTCCCACCAACAGTGAAACAGGGTTCCCTTTTCTCCACACCCTCTTCAGCATTTGTTGTTTGTAGATTTTCTGATGATGCCCATTCTAACTGGTGTGAGGTGATACCTCATTGTAGTTTTGATTTGCATTTCTCTAGTAATTAATGATGTTGAGCAGCTTTTCATGTGCTTCTTGGCTATCTGCATGTCTTCTTTGGAGCAATGTCTATTTAGGTCTTCTGCCCATTGTGGATTGGGTTGTTTGTGTTTTTAATATTGAGCTGCATGAGCTGTTTATATATTTTGGAGATTAATCCTTTGTCCGTTGATTCGTTTGCAAATATTTTCTCCCATTCTGAGGGTTGTCTTTTCATCTTGTTTATGGTTTCCTTTGCTGTACAAAAGCTTTTAAGTTTCACTAGGTCCCATTTGTTTATTTTTATTTTTATTTCCACTACTCTAGGAGGTGGATCAAAAAAGATCTTGCTGTGATTTATGTCAAAGAGTGTTCTTCCTATGTTTTCCTCTAAGAGTTTTATAGTGTCCGGTCTTACATTTAGGTCTCGAATCCATTTTGAGTTTATTTTTGTGTATGGTGTTAGGGAGTGTTCTACTTTCATCCTTTTATGTGTAACTGTCCAGTTTTCCCAGCACCACTTATTGACGAGACTGTCTTTTCTCCATTGTATATATTTGCCTCCTTTGTCATAGGTTAGTTGACCATAGGTGCATGAGTTTGTCTCTGGGCTTTCTACCTTGTTCCATTGATCTATGTTTCTGTTTTTGTGCCAGTACCATATCTTCTTGATTACTGTAGCTTTGTAGTATAGTCTGAAGTCAGGTAGTCTGATTCCTCCAGGTCCGTTTGTTTTCTTCAAGACTACTTTGACTATTCGGGGTATTTTGTGTCTCCATACAAATTTTAAGATTTTTTGTTCTAGTTCCATAAAAAGTGCCATTGGTAATTTGATAGGGATAGCATTGAATCTGTAGATTGCTTTGGGTAGTATAGTCATTTTCACAATATTGATTCTTCCAATCCAAGAACATGGTATATCTCTCCATCTGTTTGTATCATCTTTAATTTCTTCCATCAGTGTCTTATAGTTTTCTGCATACAGGTCTTTTGTCTCCTTAGGTAGGTTTATTCCTAGGTATTTTATTCTTTTTGTTGCAGTGGTAAATGGGAGTGTTTCCTTAATTTCTCTTTCAGATTTTTCATCATTAGTGTTTAGGAATGCAATAGATTTCTGTGCATTAATTTTGTATCCTGCTACTCTACCAAATTCATTGATTAGTTCTAGTAGTTTTCTGGTAGTATCTTTAGGATTCTCTATGTATAGTATCATGTCGTCTGCAAACAGTGACAATTTTAATTCTTCTTTTCCAATTTGTATTCCTTTTACTTCTTTTTCTTCTCTGATTGCCATGGCTAGGACTTCCAAAACTATGTTGAATAATAGTGGTGAGAGTGGGCAACCTTGTCTTGTTCCTGATCTTAGAGGTAATGGTTTCAGTTTTTCACCATTGAGAATGATGTTTGCTGTCGGTTTGTCATATATGGCCTTTATTATGTTGAGGTAGTTTCCCTCTATGCCCACTTTCTGGAGAGTTTTTTTTATCATAAATGGGTGTTGAATTTTGTCAAAAGCTTTTTCTGCCTCTATTGAGGTGATCATATGGTTTTTCTTCTTCAATTTGTTAATATTGTTTATCACATTGATTGATTTAAATATATTGAAGAATCTTTGCATCCCTGGGATAAATCCGACTTGATCATGGTGTATGATCCTTTTAATATGTTGTTGGATCCTGTTTGCTATTGTTTTGTTGAGGATTTTTGCAACTATATTCATCAGTGATATTGGCCTATAATTTTCATTTTCTGTAGTATCTTTGTCTTGTTTTGGTAGCAGGGTGACGGTGGCCTCATAGAATGAGTTTGGCAGTATTCCTTCTGCCACAATTCTTTGGAAGAGTTTGATAGAATTCACCTGAGAAGCCATCTGGTCCTGGACTTTTGTTTGTTGGAAGATTTGTAATCACAGTTTCAATTTCGTTACTTGTGATTGTCTGTTCATATTTCCTGTTTCTTCCTGATTCAGTCTTGGAAGGTTGTACCTTTCTAAGAATTTGTCCATTTCTTCCAGGTTGTCCATTTTACAGGCATAGAGTTTTTGTAGTAGTCTCTTAGGATGCTTTGTATTTCTGCAGTGTCTGTTGTAACTTCTCCTTTTTCATTTCTAATTTTATTGATTTCAGTCCTCTTCCTGTTTTTCTTGATGAGTCTGGCTAATGGTTTATCAATTTTGTTTATCTTCTCAAAGAACCAGCTTTTAGTTTTATTGATCTTTGCTATTGTTTTCTTTGTTTCTATTTCATTTATTTCTGCTCTGATCTTTATGATTTCTTTTCTTCTGCTAACTTTGGGTTTTGTTTGTTCTTCTTTCTCTAGTTCCTTTAGGTGTAAGGGTAGATTGTTTATTTGAGATTTTTCTTGTTTCTTGAGGTAGGCTTGTATAGCTATAAACTTCCTGCTTAGAACTGCTTTTATTGCATCCCATAGGTTTTGGATCATCATGTTTTCACTGTCATTTGTCTCCAGGTACTTTCTGATTTCCTCTTTGATTTCTTCAGTGATCTCTTGGTTATTTAGTAACGTATTGTTTAGCCTCCATGTGTTTGTTTTTTTTACATTTTTTCCCCTGTAATTCATTTCTAATCTCATAGCATTGTGGTCAGAAAAGATTCTTAATATGATTTAAATTTTCTTAAGTTTACTGTGGCTTGATTTGTGACCCAAGACATGATCAGTCCTGGAGAGTGTTCCGTGCACACTTGAGAAGAAAGTGTAATCTGCTGTTTTTGGATGGAATGTCCTATAAAAATCAATTAAATCTATCTGGTCTGTGGTGTGATTTAAAGCTTCTGTTTCCTTATTTATTTTCATTTTGGATGATCTGTCCATTGGTGTAAGTGAGGTGTTAAAGTCCTCCACTATTATTGTGTTACTGTCAATTTCCTCTTTTATAGCTGTTAGCAGTTGCCTTATGTATTGAGGTGCTTCTATGTTGGGTGCATATATATTTATAATTGTTATATCTTCTTCTTGGATTGATCCCTTGATCATTATGTAGTTTCCTTCCTTATCTCTTGTAACATTCTTTATTTTAAAGCCTATTTTATCTGAGTATTGCTACTCCAGCTTTCTTTTGATTTCCATTTGCATGGAATATCTTTTTCCATCCCCTCACTTTCCATCTGTATGTGTCCCTAGATCTGAAGTGGGTCTCTTGTAGACTGAATATAGATGGGTCTTGTTTTTGTATTCATTCAGCAAGCCTGTGTCTTTTGGTTGGAGCTTTAATCCATTCATGTTTAAGGTAATTATTGATATGTATGTTTCTATGACCATTTTCTTAATTGTTTTGGGTTTGTTTTTGTAGGTCCTTTTCTTCTCTTGTGTTTCCCACTTAGAGAACTTCCTTTAGTATTTGTTGTAGAGCTGGTTTGGTGGTGCTGAATTCTCTTAGCTTTTGCTTGTCTGTAAAGCTTTTGATTTCTCCATCGAATCTGCATGAGATCCTTGCCAGGTAAAGTAATCTTGGTTGTAGTTTCTTTCCTTTCATCACTTTAAGTATCTCATGACACTCCCTTCTGGCTTGTAGAGTTTCTGCTAAGAAATCAGCTGTTAACCTTATGGGAGTTCCCTTGTATGTTATTTGTCATTTTTCCCTTGCTGCTTTCAATAATTTTTCTTTGTCTTTAATTTTTGCCAATTTGATTACTATGTGTCTCATTGTGTTTCTCCTTGGGTTTATCCTGTATGGGACTCTCTGTGCTTCCTGGACTTGGGTGGCTATTTCCTTTCCCACGTTAGGGAAGTTTTTGACTATAATCTCTTCAAATATTTTGTCTCGTCCTTTCTCTCTCTCTTCTCCTTCTGGGACCCCTATAATGTGAATGTTGTTGCGTTTAATGTTGTCCCAGAGGTCTCTTAGTCTGTATTCATTTCTTTTTGTTCTTTTTTCTTTATTCTGCTCTGCAGCAGTGAATTCCACCATTCTGTCTTCCAGGTCACTTATCCGTTCTTCTGCCTCAGTTATTCAGCTATTGATTCCTTGTAGTGTAGTTTTCATTTCAGTTATTGTGTTGTTCATCTCTGTTTGTCTGTTCTTTATTTCTTCTAGGTCTTTGTTAAACATTTCTTGCATCTTCTTGATCTTTGCCTCCATTCTTTTTCCGAGGCCCTGGATCATCTTCACTATCATTATTCTGAATTCTTTTTCTGGCAGCTTGCCTATATCCACTTCATTTAGTTGTTTTTCTGGGGTTTTATCTTGTTCCTTCCTCTGGTACATAGCCCTCTGCCTTTTCATCTTGTCTATCTTCCTGTGAATGTGGTTTTTTTTCCACAGGCTGCAGGATTGTAGTTCTTCTTGCTTCTGCTGTTTGCCCTCTTGTGGATGAAGCTATCTAAGAGGCTTGTGCAAGTTTTCTGATGGGAGGGACTGGTGGTGGGTAGAGCTGACTGTTGCTCTGGTGGACGGAGCTCAGTAAAACTTTAATCTGCTTGTGTGCTGTTGGGTGGGGCTGGGTTCCCTCCCTGTTGGTTGTTTTGCCTGAGGCAGCTCAACACTGGAGCCTATCTGGGCTCTTTGGTGGGGCTAATGGCAGACTCTGGGAGGGCTCACGCCAAGGAGTACTTCCCAGAACTTCTGCTGCCAGTGTCCTTGTCCCCACAGTGAGACACAGTCCCCCCCCCCACCTCTGCAGGAGACCCTCCAACACTAGCAGGTAGGTCTGGTTCAGTCACCCCTAGGGTCACTGCTCCTTCCCCTGGGTCTTGATGTGCACACTACTTTGTGTGTGCCCTCCAAGATTGGAGTCTCTGTTTCCCCCAGTCCTGTCAAAGTCCTGCAATCAAATCCCACTAGCCTTCAAAGTCGGATTCTCTAGGAATTCCTACTCCCATTGCTGGACCCCCAGATTGGGAAGCCTGACGTGGGGCTCAGAACCTTCACTCCAGTGGGTGGACTTCTGTGATATAAGTGTTCTCCAGTCTGTGAGTCACCCACCCAGCAGTTATGGGATTTGATTTTACTGTGATTGCACCCCTCCTACCATCTCATTGTGGCTTCTCCTTTGTCTTTGGATGTGGGGTATCTTTTTGGTGAGTTCCAGTGTCTTCCTGTCAATGATTGTCCAGCAGCTACTTGTGATTCTGGTGTTCTCGCAAGAGGGAGTGAGAGCACTTCCTTCTACTCTGCCATCTTATTTCCTAATCCATTCTTGTTTTTCTGATAAAACTGGGTTGAACACAGCAAAAAACTCACTTATCCAATCACTCTTTACAATAAAAAGTCCTTTAGCTCTCAGCTCTGGATTCAGCTGATCAGACTTGTTGGTTTATAACAAAACATTATTAATGTAAATATAAACTCTTGTTTACAATTCTGGCTTTCTTTGATCCTGGCTGGCCAAATGCTGTGGCAGCCGCCAAGAAGCAATTTTTTTTAAAGTCTAAGTACAATTCTGACTTTTCCACCTAAGCTGTGGTAATATAATAGGAAAGCAATTAACAAGAGTTCCTCAAAAACCTTAACCACTGCTGTGGACTGAATGGTGTTCCTGCCATATTCACATGTTGAAGCCCTAACCTGCAAGATGATTGTGTTTGGGACAGGGCTTTTGGAGGTAACTTAACTCAGATGAGGTCCTAAAGGTGCAGTACTAATCCAATAGGATTGGTGGCCTAAAAGAAGAGGAAGAGAGAGATCTCTCTCTCCCTCCATTCACATGCATAGAAAAGGCCATGTAAGGACACAGCAAGAGAGTGGTGTCTGTAAGTCAGGAAGAGACCTCTTACCAGAAACTGTGCTGGACCTTGACCTGGGACCTCTAGCCTCTAGAACAGTAGAAATAAGTTTCTATTGATTAGGCTGCCCAGTCTATGGTATTTTGTTATGGCAGCATGAGCAGACTAATACAACTACCCTTAGGAAGAACTACATAAAAGAGAGGACACAATTCCTCTAGAAGTGAAGCATATAGTTTTAATGAAAATGAAAGAGAAGGGAAGGGGGCAGGGCAGAACCTTTAAAAGACTGAAGATATGACAAAAACTGGTTAGAACCAATTAGGTCTAAGATGGCCACAGATTTGACTTCAGGTAGACCTTGAGTCTCATTATACGCTCATTGTAATACATCAGCATATGCTAAATGACACACCCACCAGTGCTATGACAGTTTGGAGGCTAACCATAAAAGACCAAAAAGTGGGCAGTGGCCTAGTTCCTGTATATCTCTGCCCCTTCTCCAAAATAGTTGTAATAATCCTCCCATTCATTAGCCTATGAAATTACCCAGCCCATAAACACTAACCACCCCATATTTCAGGGCCTCTCATCTTCTGAGATGGCCCACAATTTGTCTGTGGAATGTGTTTCTCCCATGGCCGCTCTTGCTTTCCAAAGTTATCCCATGCCCTGGGGCCGCTCTCGCCTTTTGAGACAGACTGCATTCTTGATAGGGATAGAATAGGACAGTTATACATGTAGTTGTAAAAGTCCCAGTAGGGGATTATAGATAGAGAGGGAAGGAAACCTAGGGAACTTTGGGAGACTACCGTATGCTAATGATTGCACAAGAAATGTCGTGGAATGAAGCAGGTTGCTAAGTGAAAGAAAAATGTAACCACCATTCTGCTGATTTGAATGAGCGCTATGACGGTCCTAGTTTGACGTCATAAGGTCAGACACTCTCCTGCCTGATATGAAGGAGGAGCTAGTGATGTAAACATGACACCTACTTGAAAAATGAGGAAGAAGGCAGTCCTTTCCCCCTCCCCCACTCTCCTTTGATTATAAAAATGTACCTCACCAAATCCTCAGGGCAGAGCCCCCTGGCCTGCAAGCTTGCGTCTCTCAAAAATGTCCCATATTAATAAGTCTACGTCTTGCCTCTCACTTTGCCTCCCATTGAATTCCTTTCTGCACTAAGACACAAAGAACCTGAGCCTCAGTAAGTCCAGACACCAGGTGAGTGATTCTAATTAAAAGACCGTGGGTTCGAGTCGCAATCAGAGGTACATGGTTTCATTCTGCCTATGGAACGTGGATTTCTCTAAATAAATCCACTTTTTTTTTTTTTTTTTTTTTTTTGCGATACGTGGGCCTCTCACTGTTGTGGCCTCTCCCGTTGCAGAGCACAGGCTCCGGACGCGCAGGCTCAGCAGCCATGGCTCACGGGCCCAGCTGCTCTGTAGCATGTGGGATCTTCCCAGACCGGGGCACGAACCCATGTCCCCTGCATCGGCAGGCAGACTCTCAACCACTGCGCCACCAGGGAAGCCCTAAATCCACTTCTTACCTATCACTTTGAGTCTTACTGAATTCTTTCTGCGACAAGACATAAAGAACCTGATCTTCATTAAGTCCTGAGACCAGGTGTGCGATTTCAATTAAAAGATAGTGGGTTCAAGTCCCAAATCTGAGTTGTGTGGTTTCAAAAACTTTCCTTAATGTTTTCCCTGGGGACTTGTCTTTTGTCCCTTCTCTCAGTATGTATACTTAACTTATCCAATGGATACGATGTTCATAAAATTTATCATCTAAATCAGTACAGTTTTTATAACTATATGCTGGGATCATCTAGAGCAAACTGAGACAAATTGTCACCCTTCTTATAGAGAATGTCTGCCCATTCCTAGGGCCATCGTAAGTGGACTATCCGCTGTTAATTGTCCAGTGATGGCTTTGGTTGGTGATACTGGGCCATTATCCATTGGTTACTCCCAATCTTTGCTTTCCTGCTGTTTTCAGATGTCACCCATGTTCGCTGCTTTCCTTCACTGCCTAAGTACAAATAGAGCCAATTTTCCTTTGATGCCAGATTAGTATTTACAGAATCTTTGATTTATACTGTCTCCAACTATAATTTAAGACAAGTTCTCTGAATTTCATGATAATTTATTCAAAGATATCTTATATATCAGTTCAAAGATACAACATTTAGGCCATTTTTTTCCAGAGGCAAAGATCAGTCAAGAAGCATGATATTCATTATATAAATATATAAATAAATGGATTTTTAATATAAAGAGTAATTTGTAGCCTTGCTATTCCTACATCTCTATTAATTCTAAGGAGCATGGGTAGAAGAGGAGAGGAAAGAATCTCATTTATTGAGCTCAAGGTCCTTAACAATGTCTATAGGTGGACTGTGGTCTCTATAGTCCAGTCTTGAAAGGTAAGACAGTTATATGGGGTTCTTTATGACAGAGTAGTGTTTTTAAAATATAACAGCTTCCTCATTTCCTCCTAAATAATGGAAGTTCTCCCACTGAATGACACATAAGTGGGATATATTTGTATTATTAATATATCTGTGAATTTTCTATTTCTTCTACATTAAGCAATCTATTTTTAAAACATATTAGAGGATATTGAGTGGAAAATACACTTGGTCCCAGAGTTGTGGTTAAGACCTCAAATTGTGGACAAGAGGCCCTAAGTATCCTACTTTGAAAGCCAGTATGTAATAGAAGCCAGCCATATTCCCACAGGGCTTGTTAAGAGGTGAAAAGTACATACCACCCCCTGCCAACAGTGACTAAGAAGAGAACTGGGGAGGGAAGAGGGAATCATCAGCCTTGTAGGGTGTGCTAGTTGAGAGTGATGCTAACTGCTGTAACTAACAAAGACCTATATTTCAGAATAAAATTAAATTTAATTTTCTCTCATGCAATTGAACGATGTGGGTGTTCCTGGTTGGATGGTTTTCCTTTAAGCACTCTTTC
>NW_006779050.1:2693615-2695273 GCF_000442215.2 Lipotes vexillifer | reverse complement strand
CTCTTTCCAGCTTGTAACTTTGCCACTTTCAGCACATGGCTTCCAACTTTGTCCTGGGTGGGTGGGTGGGGGGTCATCTCCATTCCATCCAGCTAGAAAGGGAAGACATGGAGGATTATTCATGGGAGGGTTTTATGGGCTGTACTAGCTTGGTAGGGCAGCCATAACAAAATACCACAGACTGGGTGGCTTAAACAACAGAAATTTATTTTCTCACAGTTCTGGAAGCTAGAAGTCCAAGATTAAGTTGGCAGCAGGTTTAGTTTCTTGTGGGGCTTCTCTCACTTGCAGATGGCCACCTTCTGGCTGTGTCCTCACATGGTCTGTCCTCTCCATGTTGTGTCTCTTTGCGTGTCCAAATTTCCTTGTCTGATAAGGATACCAGGTTGGATTAGGGCCCACCCTAATGGGCTCATTTTAATTTAATCACTTATCTCCAAATATAGTCACATTCTGAGGTACTGGGAGTTAGGGCTTCAATATATGAATTGGGGGAAGATATAATTCAGTAACATGGGCCAGCCATTAAAGTCATATAAATTACTTCCACTCAATGGAATCCTTGGCTAGAACTCCAACTCCTGGCTACACCTAAATGCAAAAGGAGTTGGAAATGTAGCCTACCTGTGTAGCCAGGAACAAGAGAAAGGAAAATGAATGGGTTTGATCAGGGAGCAGAGTCTCCCATAGTCTGGTCACCAAATATCCATCTCACACTTCTTACTCATGGTGTTTACCTACCCTGCCTCCACAGATTCAATGTGTATGACCTCCAGGTGGTGAGCAGTCTTACTATAATATCCAGATATAGCTTCTGCTGGTCCAGTGACTCTGAATTTAAAAGACAAGTTATCTCCTCACCTCCTGCCTCCATACCTAATATATAATAGTGAAGCAGTAACAGAATAACAGCAGTAAACTGTCCAAATGAGGAAGAATGAGAGAGACACAGCAGTGTCTGGTACATAGCAATAATGAACTCCTGTAGGGCAGGCATTATAGGGTCCTTTGCTCTGGCATTTCTTGATTAGATCCTTATTCTGCCCTCTGGGAGGACCATTCCTGATCACTGCTCTGTGAGGCCACTGGCTCTACTTTTTGTGAGATTCATTCTTGTCTATTATCCTCCATGGCCACGTCTCAAGTGCACTTTGGGCATATACTCATTGGGAGTTGTTCAGATTTTGCAGTCCACTTCCTGGTTAGGTAAGTTTGGGCACCCATGGATTGGTTGAAGATTCAGGAAGTCAAAGGCATATATAGTTTCTTTGGTAAGACAATGCTCTCAACACCTTAGGAAGACTTTTACCTACTTGCTTCTAATCAGTTCCCCATGCCAATAAGCTTACGTGAAATTCTTTCCCAAATATAACTCTCAAACCTGGTTTATGCCTTTGCTGCCTCCCTTCCATGCTTCTCTCCTCTTGGAAGCTTAAGGGAAACTACCTTGAGTTCATATGAAACAATAGTTTGTGGTGGAAATACACTATCCTCAATTCAATCTCAAAAGCAGAGCTGAGTTCCTTGTTCAGTTAAGTCTTATGGGGCCTCTGTTATTCAAAGGCCTTATCAATTTCTTACTATTTAGAATCTAGAAAAGTTAGCTTTTCTTTTTTTTTTTTTTTTTTTTTTTTTTTTTTTTTGTTTTTTCTGGCCTT
>NW_006779050.1:2642467-2693422 GCF_000442215.2 Lipotes vexillifer | reverse complement strand
CCCGCGTCTCCTGCATCGGCAGGCGGACTCTCAAGCACTGCGCCACCAGGGAAGCCCAAGTTAGCTTTTCTTAATTTTTGAAAGCTAGGATTTCTGGATTCTTTCTATACCCTTTCATTTCTGTTTGCAGACTGTGCAAGTCTTTCCGCATCTCATTTCTTTCTTGTGATACCTTGTTAAAGGCATTGATTGAGTAAAAGCCAAGATTTGCACTCTTGTAAACCACTTCCCCTACAATGACTGGTTCAGGTGCCATTGTTTTACCTTCCACGCAGGAGGTGGTTTTGCCAGATATTTTGCCACTGCATAATGTCTGCATCTTTCCAACTCCAATATTATTTATTTATTTTATTTGGATCTTTGTTGCAGCATGCGGGCTGGGCTCTTAGTTGCCACATGCGGGATCTAGCTCCCTGACCAGGGATCGAACCCACGCCCCCTGCATTGGGAGTGCAGAGTCTTAACCACTGAATCACCAGGGAAGTCCCTAATATTATTTTTCTTACCCCTTGCTGCCTTTGTTTGAGGCAATATTCCACCCCAGTACCAATTTTTATGTTAGTTTTGATAGGTTAACTACCATGATAGGCAAACATAAAAACTTTGGAGAGAAGAATAAAAGAATAAAAGTTGATTTCTGTTTACTTAGCAATAATGTGGGTCAAATTTCGGGGAAAGGGGTGTTGGGTCTATGTGTTCATTTGGGGGTCCAGCTTGTTGGAGGGTCTGCTATCTTCTGCGCTCCTCCTGGGCATTGATAACCAGCCTGAAGCTAGGGGAAAGACATCGAAAATTATTTCTTAGAGATTTGAATGGTCTCAGGCTAAAAGTAGTACACTTTACTTCTGCTCTTTGCGTAGAACTCAGTATCGTGGTCACACAAAAATGCTAGCAATTCTGGAAAATATAGACTAGTTTTGTGCCCACTGAAAACATATTTGGTAATCAGACAGTTGTCTGTGCCACTGTGGAGTGAAATATTTGTGGGAAAAAGGTCTTTCCTATCTTCCTTACTGAAGCTAAGTGAAGGGGA
Source organism: Lipotes vexillifer (assembly GCF_000442215.2). Lineage (NCBI taxonomy): Eukaryota > Metazoa > Chordata > Mammalia > Artiodactyla > Lipotidae > Lipotes > Lipotes vexillifer. The sequence continues at coordinate 2,692,389 of NW_006779050.1, read as the reverse complement.
ACCCAAAACGATAACTCATGAAGGTTGGTGGTGTCTTTAAGAAGGGGAAACTGATTTTTCTTCCCTTAACAGGTTCTTTCTGAGCTTCAGTCCTCCAGAGGATAGAACATGGTAAGAGATTTCTGGGGAGAACTTTAGGGGGCCCAGGAGTATAGAATAAATTCTTACTAAGTTCCTCCACTCCCACACTGGAAAGGAGAGAGTTTAAGGGCCTAGGTAGTAAACGAGACTGGCAAATTCTTACTAAGTTCCTCCACTCCCACACTGGAAAGGAGAGAGTTTAAGGGCCTAGGTAGTAAACAGAGACTGGCATTTACTTTTTTTTTTTTTTTTGCGGTACGCGGGCCTCTCACTGTTCTGGCGTCCCCCGTTGTAGAGCACAGGCTCTGGACGCGCAGGCTCAGCGGCCATGGCTCACGGGCCCAGCCGCTCCACGGCATAATGGGATCTTCCCGGACAGGGGCACGAATCCGTGTCCCCTGCATTGGCAGGCGGACTCTCAACCACAGCGCCACCAGTGGGAAGCCCTAAGGCATTTACTTTTTTGAAGACAAGAGGCTCCATGGAGTAACAGGGATTGAGGGACGAGTGATATACAGTAGTTTGTCTGGAGAAGAAAATTAGGACAATTGCTTCCCAGTTTCAGGTCTGCAAGGCTTGTGAGATGTGGCTTCACATGGAAGAGCACAGAGGGTGGTGAATGGACAACTTTTATGTATTGCATAGGTAGCCACTGAGAAGAGTGACAAAATGCCCAACCAGAGAAGTTGTGGGGAGATGTGTCATTGCCAGTGATGCCAAAGGGACACATAGCTGCTCTTCTAAGGAAGTCTCTTGAGCAAAGGAGGAAACTTAAGTGAAAGTGTACACCAGGCGGAGGAAACCATGAATACTACGCACATGCAGATCCTAATATCAGTAAAGTCCCCAATAACAGATGAAACCAGGAAACCAGAATGGGATCGGGAGTACCAGTCAACTACCAGCAAGAGGGAAGTTGTACAGACAGACCATGCCTCCTCTCTTCCTTATCCCTGCCCCACACTAGAGGAAATAGAACCTTCTCCCCGACACTATCTATTCCATGCATCTGAGGCTTCTGGTTTAGTTTATGTAGGTGGTAGACAGGAAATTAATTTTGGATCTAGTTCAAATTTGAAGTTTCAAAATGAATAAGGTTATTTTTTTGTTTTTGTTAACAGCTTTATTGAGGTACATTTGGCATACAATAAGCTGCATTTATGTAAAGCATGCAATTTATATATATTGAATATCCTCTTTCTCATCTCTCTCTCTCTCTCTCTCTCTGTATATATATATATATACACACACACACACACACACATATATGTATACACACACATATCTGAGAAATCACCCCAAATCAACATCCATCACCAGCAAAAATTTTCTCATGTCCCTCTGTAAAACTGTTTTTTGCCTGTCTTCTTTCATCCAGCATACTTGTTTTGAGATTCATCCATTTTTGTTGTGGCAATAGTTCATCCCTTTTTATTGCTGAGTAGTAGTATTCCATTGTTTGAATGTTCCATAATTTGCTTATCCATTCACCTGCTGATAGACAGTTGTACTGTTTTCAGATTTTAGCTATTACAAATAAAACTGCTATGAACATTTTTGTACAAATCTTTTTATAGATAAGTTTTCATTTCTCATGAGAAATACTGAACAGTGAAATAGAGGGTTGATATGGTAGATGTATGATTAACTAACTCAGAAATGGCTAGACTGCTTTCCAACATAGTTATATCATTAAATATTCTCACGAGCATTGCATAAGAATTCTATTCCTCCATGACCTTGCCAACACTTGGTATCGTTCATCTTTTTAATTATAGTCTTTCTGAAAGTATGTGGTTATATTCATTGTGATTTTAATTTGCATTTCCTTAGTGACTAATAAGTTTGGGCATCTTTTCATGTATTTGTTTACCATTTATATGTCTTTGGTGAAGTGTTCAAATATTTGCCATTTTTTAATTATTAAGTTTTGAAATTTTATATTCTATATATAAGCCTTTTGTCAAAGATATGATTTACAACTATTTCCCCCAAGTCTGCGGCTTGTCTTTTTATTCTTTTAACAGTGTCTTTGGAAAATAGAAGTTTTAATTTTAATAAAATGCATTTTTTCTTTTTATGAATCATACTTTTTTTGTTGTAATTAAGAAATCTTGACCTAATCCAAGATCACAAAGAATTTTTCCTGTATTTTCTTCTAGATTTAGCTTTTTAACTTAAGTATGTAATTCATTTAAGTTAATTTTTGTACATAGCAGGAAGTATAGGCCAAAGTTCTTTTTTTTTTTTTTTTTTTAATGAATCATTGGTATTTCAAGACAGACGTGGTAGAGTCCTGGGCAAAATTTTTTTTTTTTTTTTTTTTTTTTTGCATGTGGATTTCTAATAGTTCCAATATAATTTGTTGCCAGACTATCATTTCTCCTCTACAGTATCTTTGGACATTTTGCAAATATCAGTTGTCTATATGTGTATGTGATCATTGATCTATTTGTCTATATTTAAACCAATACCACATTGTTTTAATTATTGTAGCTTTACAATAAGGTTTGAAGTCAGGTAGCATAAAGTCTCTGACTTTACCCTTCATTTTCAAAGGTGTTTTGGCTCTTCTTTATCCTTTGCATTTCCTTTCAGCTTGTAACTTCCTACAAAAAAGCCTGCTGGGATTTTTGACTGGGATTGCATTGACTCTATATATCAATTTAGGGAGAATTGATATTTTGACATTACTGAGTCTTCCAATCCATGTGCACAATATATTTCTCCATATTTTTGGACTTTCCTTAATTTTCCCCAGCAAATTTTGTAGTGTTCAGTGTACAGGTCCTTTACATCTTTTTCAAATCTATCCCTAAATATTTCATCTTTATGATGTTATTATAGGTAACTTCAAAAATTTTAATTTATGGTAGTTTCTATCATATAAAAGTAAAATTGATTTTTGGATATTGACCTTTTATCCTTGCTAAACTCACTTACTAGTTCTAGTAGCGATTTCATATATTTCATCAAATTTTCTACATAGACAATTATTTTATCTGTGAATTAAGACAGTTTTACTTTTTACTTTCCAATCTGAATGCTGTATATTTCTTTTTCATGCTTTATTGCAGTCAAGTGCCAAAACCTCCAGTGTGATGATGAATGGAAGTGATGAGAGGTGACATCCTTATTTTATTCTTTATCTTACTAGAAAAATGTCAGTTTTACCATATATGTGCTATTAGCCAAAGGATTTTCATAGGTGATCTTTATCGGTTGAGAAAGTTCCCTCCTGTTTCTTGTTTGCTGGGAGTTTATTTATTTTTTTAAAAATCAGGAATGCATGTTGGATTTTGTCAAATGCTTTTTCTGCACTTATTTAGATGATCAAGAGTTTTTAATTTTTTAATCTCAATATGTTGAAATATTTTGATTGCTTTTTGAGAAAAATTACATTTTTCCTTACATTCCTGAGATAAATCCCTTTTGGTTGTGATGTATTATAATTTTTGTGTATTTTTAGACTCAATCTTCTAAAATTTTGTTTAGAATTTTTGCATCTGTGAAAATGAGAAATATTGTTCTATAGTTTTATTGTGATATATTTGTTTAGTTTTGGTGTCAGGGTAATGCTGGCTTCATAGAATGAATTGGTAAATGGTTCTCCTATTCAATTTTCTGGAAAGGTTTGTGTAGAATTGATATTTTTTATTTCTTAAATATTTGTTAGAACTCACCATTGAAGCCATCTGGCCTGGAGTTTTCTTTGTGGGAAAGTTTTTGACTACAAATTCAATTTCATTAAAACAGAGCTGTTTAGATTATCTATCTTCTTGGGTGAGCTTTTGCAGTATCTTTCCAGGAATTCGTCCATGCCATTTACGATGTTAAATTTATTGGCATAAAGTTGTTCATAATATTCCCCTGTTATACTTTTACTTACATGAACATATTCTAGTTGTTATCTCTCCCATTCCTGAGAGTGGTAATTTGTGGCTTCTGTTAACTTTTTTTGCTAATCAGTCTGGCTAGAAGTTTATTAGTTTTATTGAACTCAACAAATCAGCTATTTGTTTCACTGATTTTCTCTACTGTTTTTTAATATTAAGTTTTAAATGTGAAAAATAACCATAACTGAGAAAGGTAATTTGATCAAGATGTTGTGAAGGGATCTGCTACTCAGTGGGAAGGCAAGATTTGACATTTGAGAGCAGTAATTGGAAAAATAAAATCATCTCATAGTAAGACTCCTAAACTGGTTACATATGTTTAGTATAATTACATATTAATACTATCATTCAAATATAATTTGATTGTTAATATGCATTATGTATTTTGAATGTCAAATAATGTAGTTCAGTATTTCCCAAGAAGGGGGCCACTGGACATTACTTCCCTGAATATTAATGTCTGCTAGTGAAAAAAAGATTTAGTCTTCAAATGGTAGGAAACAATGGTTAAACTGAGTTGGATAAATTTCTGTTTTTGTAGGTTTTCTCATACTTTTAAATATTACATTGTATATCTTTAATCACCATGAGAGGGATATAGAACACAGTATTTCCCAAATATATTTGACCTGGGATCCTTTTTTTTTTTTTAATGGATCATCTAGAAGGACAATAATTTAACAAAACATCTTTTGGTGAATGTTAGTAGGTTGAATGAGCTTTAAAGTGAAACAAACCTAGGTTTAAATCCTTACCCTGGGGGCTTCCCTGGTGGTACAGTGGTTAAGAATCTGCCTGCCAATGCAGGGGACACAGATTCGAGCCCTGGTCCAAGAAGATCCCACATGCCACAGAGCAACTAAGCCTGTGTGCCACAACTACTGAAGCCCGTGCGCCTAGAGCCCGTGCTCCGCAACAAGAGAAGGCACCGCAATGAGAAGCCCGCGGACCGCAACAAAGAGTAGCCCCACTCGGCACGACTAGAGAAAGGCCGTGAGCAGCAACAAAGACCCAATGCAGCCAAAAATAAATAAAAAACAACAACAAAAATCCTTACCCTGGAACCAATTTGGTCTTGGTCAAGTAACTTAAAGCCCGTGAGCCTCTGTTCATCTTCAAAAGAGGATATTAAGAGTTCCCTTTTGGGGTGTTGGGATGATTAGAAATAATGCCTATAAAGCACCGGGTAAAATGCCTGACACATAGTAGATGCTAAATTATTGATAACAATATTAATGCTAATAACTTAATCTCCAATAATACAGGATGCTAAAAGAGAAAAGGTGCTTTACTTCCATTACTAGAGCTGACATAAGAGCATTTTGTACAATTTGGAATAATGATTTTTGTATTAAAAAATTATAACACACCTATCTTTATTCCTGAAATTACATCCAATGAAAAACATAATGTTAGGGCAAAATTGAATTGAATTCAGGAAGAATACCATGAATTTTAGCGTTTCTGCCCATCACTGATTTCTTACGTGATTATGAACAATTTAAACTCTCTTAAGCTTTGGTTTCCTTATTTATAAACTATAGCATTTGTACTGGAATTTTCATAATGGTTTACTTTTCAATACTGATGGATATTTATCCTTGAAAGATGTATTACCTTACATTTAATCTCTATTTATAGGGTATTTTGTTGTTATCTCTAACCCTTATTCTAGAAAAAGAAACATCAGCTTAACTTGATTTAGATTTTCAATCTCAAATCCTTACCCTCTGAGCAATGCTTTACCCACTTTTACCCTTAACCTTTAACCTTTATAATTCAAATGCAGTTACTGTAAAGACAACACTTTTGGTTGTCTGCCCATGGTTCACTTTTTCTCTTCTTCCTAATAAAACCTGAACTTATTCAGGTATACAGTGCTCTCATATGCAGCCATGTGCCCCCAAGAGAAGGTGGGTGACCCTGTCCCAGCTACAGTAGTATATGTAACTAGTTTGCCTAAAGGTAAGCTGATTATCCTTGCTAGTCATGGGTTCAAGAATGGAAATGTGACCCAATCCTAGCCAATGAACTGTGAAATGAAATCAGCCGGTACATTTTCTGGAAACCGACCTCAATCCTAAGAGATATCCACATCAAAGGATGGTATATTTCTTTTTATTGTCTGAATTAGGCATTTGGTCCTGCTTCAGCCATCTATCTAATTAGCCTGTGAATCAGCTCAAAGCAGGGAGGGGAAAAAGAAGAGATTGTAAGAACCTGTGTTTGGATGACATTGTTAGAATACTTAAGTAACTTGCCTTGAAACCTGAACTTTCTATGAGTTTCTATTATGTAAGATAATAAGTTTTCTTTGTGTTTAAAATTCCTTAGGGTTTCTGTTACTTGTGGCCAAAAGCATACTGTCAAATATTTAGACTCATAACCTGATAATTTCTAATTTTATTTTTAATACTTCTTGTTTGCATTCTTTTTTTTAAGGAATCTAGTTTATTTCTTTTTAAAATTTATTTGTTTATTTATTTTATTTTATTTTTGGCTGCGTCGGGTTTTAGTTGCAGTGTGGGCTTCTCTCTAGTTGCAGTGCGTGGGCTCCAGAGTGCATGGGCTCTGCAGTTTGCTGTACACAGCCTGTCTAGTTGAGGTGTGTGGGTTTGGTAGTTGTGGCAGGCGGGCTCAGTTGCCCCTTGTCATGTGGGATCTTAATTCCCCACCAGGGATAGAAACGCACCCCCTGCATTGGAAGGTGGATTCTTAACCATTGGACCACCAGGGAAGTCTCCCTGTTTGCTTTCTTATGCTAGTAAAACTCATAAGAGCTGAGCATTTCAAATGCAAGTTGCAAATTTGAAAAGGGAATATCCGTGGTAAACAATTGTTGGGGTTAACAATCATGGAGTGTTATCTTGTTTCCTCCAGGTAGTAGATGTGCTTTGTGATGCTGCAACAAAGTAATATTTATGATGACAGGCAGATAAGTTAGGAAGGACAATCTGTTTAATTATTTCCTTATCAAAGAACCCTAGTATTTTACTTTAGAGATTTTTTAATTTGGTAAAATTTTATTAAAACCCCAGTTTTGACATTAGTTTTAATATATTTTTTCTTCTAAAAAATAAAACTTTTTTTAGTGAAGACTATGGGAGAAGTAACTTTAAGTTTTTGGCCAAAATGAATGTTTCCATAAACCTCTTCTTACCTCCAAGAAAAAAAGGCATTTGGTATTTGAAAATGCTCTTCATTGCTATATAGAATCAGCGAACAACTCCTGTAAAATGAGGAGTTTTAGAATTCTAAGTTTTAGAATCCAGGACTTAGGTTTGATGTTGATTAGCTATGAGGAAAGAAGTGGATCAAATAGGCAATTATAATGAAAAGGAATTTTACAGCCACATTATATTTCACAGGAACAATAGTCTAAAATTTGATTTTAACCATATTGAACATATATTGGATTAGTATTTAATGTATTGGTATAAGACAAATTTTCCATGAATCCTGTTATGGAAGAATTTGCCACTCAGGTACCTATAGCCCTGAAACAGTGACTTTACTTACTTATGAGGGTTCCAACGGCACATTCCTCAAGGGTTTATGGTTTATGCCACTAACTTACTGCATGTGGAGCTGGACTCTTTAGGTACTTAAATGATTCTCACTTAATGCCTTTTTATGAATTATTGTTTACTTGGTATAAACTATAAATTGTATTTTGCCAGTCACTGGCAAAAACTCACCCACTCTTTGGGAAAGGCTCCCTTTATCACAAAATATCTTTCACTGTCAGGTGGTGTTGAGTGACGGTTACACCAAGAATGAACATGATGCCTTGATAATAATTCTGGATTTGCCTGTTGTAGTTCACTCCGCGAGTGTATGCTAATCCACGAAGAAATATGCTTTGATTTTCATCCTCATCATTAGGATGGATGAGTCATATAAGAGGTCTGAGGTTCTTTATGATTAAATCCAGGAAGGTTTGGAAGCATCATAATTCCATGTTTCCCATGATAGACATAGCCAGATTTCTTAAGAATTTTTGGAGTTTTTAAAGAGGTGGGTAGCTGACCAAATGTTTCAATGCTTATTCTGTTGGAATTTCAGGATTTAGTTAGCTGATTTTTTTTTTTCCTTTTCCTTTTTCTCTTTCTACACTTAGAGGAAAAGAAACATTCCTCAGGGTCTGGGTTTAATATTTGGTTGGGGGTCTAGATTTACTCTATGACTGCTCTTGACAGAGGGTAGCTCCTAAGTTGAGGTCCCTTGTTTACACCTAGGAACCTAGACTGAGACCTAGAATTTGGGATAACACTGTCTTTTGGAGTACACTGTTGGTCTTCTTCCTTTTGGAGTAGTTTAAGTTTTTTTATTTCAAAATCTCAGTTGAGATATAATTTTCTTTTTGGTCTTTGGACCAATTGCTTTGCAATGCCAAGAACATTTGCCTATGTCTAATTGACTTGTTTTGAGGGGTTGTGCCAGAGACCAGGGTCTGCCTCAGCTGTAGAGTTGTTTCACTCAAGATCATTCCCTTCCTGGAAACACTTGCATCCAATGACAGATTGAGGTGAGTCCATAAAAGTTTTTTCCACTTTAGTTTGATGAAGGATGGTGCTAATCAGCAAGAGTTGCTCCACATGGTCCCCCAACCCCTCACCCCCCCACCCAGATTGACTGAAGCTTTGTTAGACCGTGTTGCGTCAAGGTTCAGCTTTTCACTCTGCCCAATCTTAATTCTCCCCCCTTTGTCTCATAGGTGTAGATCCCTAATATACCTCCTCGGCACAAAATGGGGCTTAAAAGGTGTGAAGAGGTTTGATTGAGGAGAGTCTTGTTGGTTTGTATTAAGGAATTTGGGCTTCATCTGAGGGTGATTGGAATCTATTGAAAGGTTTTAATCAGAAGTATGATGTGATTAAATTTGCATTTAAAAAAGTCATTTTATCTGCAGAAAGGAGTAGATAAGAGTGGAAATATTCTTAATGTCCTGGAGGTAGGGTCAGTGGAACTGTGTGCAGGGAGGCCAGCTACGATGCTGCTGCAGAAATTTAAGCAAGAGATGAGTTGGTTTGGACTAATAATGTGACAATGGCCATAGACTTGTTATTTTTTTGTTTTATTGGTTGAAGGGATGCCAATGAAGGAGAGTCAAGGAAGACTCTTGGTCTCTGACTTGAGCAATGAGAATTCTTCCTGTAAAGAAGATACAATTGAATGGCTGTCTATGTAGCCAGTAGGACAATTTCTAGACAGAAAGCCTTTATTTCTAAGATAAATAACATGAATAAGGGTTATAACAGTATAATAACAGTTACGTTATACTGTGTTTTGGTGTCAGAGTTTTTGTTCTTTGGTGCTGCCGTTACTGACTTACCCCTATTGAGTTGTAAGTTACATGACAAGATTTACAGTAAGGAAATCTTGCCTCAAAATGACTGTGGCTGAAGATCTGCTTCCTTTCCCAGTCCTGTTTTGCTTCCATATCGCACTGTCTTGGCTCTGGGCATCAAAGTGTTACAATAAAAAGATCACTTGTATTGAGAACTATCCCCAACTAGCCTTATATGATTCTAAAGAGATTGTTTCTTTTTAATCTTCATAAAGACAGTATATCTGAATTATAATTCTACATCTGGCCCATTCCTCTCAAATCAAACTTTGATGGAGTTGAGGACAAAGTTACCATAGTAAATTATATTACCTTCTCTGAGTATCGACTGATGATGAACAGACTATCTCCTTAACTGAATGTCAAGAATTTTTGTTTTATAATTTCTATCTTGGAATGCCTTCATCATATTTGTTTCAATTCTTTTTAAATTTATTTCAGAGGCTGAGGAAATTAGATGGAAAAAGAAGTGCTAGAGGTGGCAGCCAATGTTGTATGTAGAAAAATACTTTTATAGTCTCCCTGAATACTAACTTAGTTGGTACCAGGCTGGAATGAGAAGAGAGGGATGGATGTCTTTGATTTCAGTGTTGAATTTCCAAAAGAGAAAAGCTGATGATTTCTTTAGATGTTAAAAGCCAGGAGTCATTATCATCCAGAGTCTCAAGGAAAGACCAAGTGATCCATTAAAAAAACAAAATGTTCCATACAGTAGCAATAAACACCTAATATTTTAGGTATGTGTGGCATGAAACAGTCCATGTAAGTGATTTTTCCAGATAGCATATCTGTGTTAAAGTGCTAAAACCTTTTTTTTCAAGGAATCTTTTTAAAATGTGTTACACATTTCCTTAGTTTTTTCCAAAGAAATGGTATTTGGTATTATTTAAACATTTTCTCACTGTCTCAGTTCTATTGTTATAAATAATAGCTAATGAGCCATAATGTGACACACTAATATTACCAATGATTATCTCATTTGGGTTGTTTTATACTGAAGAGCTTCAGGTTACTATGCTTTTCAATTTTTTACCTCTATTGCTTTTAGTTTTTCTTACTTTTTTGAATTATATAAACATAACAATGAACAGAGTTTCTTGTGAGTGAGAAACAGACTTAAATTATAGAGTTGTTAACATATCTTTGGCTATTTATTTGTTCATTGTGTATTCTTTCATTCATTCTTTCTATTTTTTTTTTTTTACTTGCTGATTCTTACAACATTACTGGTATAGGTTATGAGATAAGAGCCAAAATACTCTCTTGATAAGATCACACTTTGTCCTAGTTGAGCTTAAAAAAAAACCCCCAAAAACCGCCCAAACCCAAGCCACCCCCCCCCACCAAATTACAAATGTCCTGGCATCAGATTTTGTCTTAATTTATATTATGAAACTACAAATAGGGTTAACATTGTTTCAGGCATGAATTTTAACATAATATAAGGGTTACTTGAGCCTGTGCCACTTGTGCACACGAACGAAATCCCTAAGCAGTTAACTGGCCTTTTTTTTTTTAAACTGGCCTTCTTAACCCCAGGTGTTCTCTATCAAGTTCAATTCTTGAGGAGCAGGGAAGGAAGCTGTTGGGGAAGGGCACTGTCATAGCAGTCAGTGATTCATGATGTATATTTGCCAGGGGAGACAGTGTACCTTGAGTAGAGCATGGGCTGGAGCTCAGAGGAGTTGGAAGATAGCAGAAATGACCATCACAAATGGCACCTGGGGCTCAGATCATCTTCAGTCATTGCAGGGAGAAGTTTTTGTAGTTGATTTTTTCCTTCCTTTTTTGGGGGAGGGGAATGGGAGGATCAGGAGATGCCTTTTTCTGTAATCTTTTGTTTTCTCTCGTGTATTTTTTTCAAAAGAATTTAGAAAAACAAACCAACCAAAACCGGGTGGTTCAAGATCTCATGGCCAAAAGCTTTGAAAAAGAATTCCCTAGCGATTGTAAAGCTGTTGCAGCTGAGAGCAATATGGTCTGAGCTTACTGCTCTTAAGAGCCTAACAGACTTGGGCTTAAGTAATGCTTCTGCTCTTCCAAACCAAGTGACCTTCAAGAAATACTTAACCACTTCAAATTACAGTATCCTCACCTGTGAAATGGAGGTAATAATATCTACCTCATAGAGAGGATTCAATAAGATCATATACCTGGGGAAAGCATTGGAAGAATTGTAGCATTTATAAGTAATGTACTAATAATATTCAACTTTCTTGTTGTCTTGGTTTGTAAGTTCAAGTTCCTTTGTAACTAATAGATCAACAGTCTTTACGGACTGCTTTTGCTAAAAGGATTTTAGTTTTATCTGGGTTTCATTACCTTCCATGTTATCCTCTTTTAGGAAGATGAAAACGTGTTTTGGAATATTCTCTGTGGTTTAAAGCAGGAAATTGGGAGAGAGAAAGAAGATATTCAAGATCCTTATCTTTTCTATAGCAAGTCTTGGATTTGCAATAAATATTTTGCATGGGAAAAAATGATTCTTGGACAGTTTTACAATGCCAAAACAAGTCCTCTGGATTCCATATTTGTTTAGTTTCTTAAAAATTGTACTCTCATTTCTTATAATAATTCACATTTACATATTTGGTATGTATGATGTATATATATATATATATTTTTTTTTTCTTTACTATCTTTTAGTATAGTACCAATAGAAGTCAAGCCCATCACCTCAAGGAATCTAAATCTAAGATGTTATTTAACTCATGTACATTCGAGGGACGATGGTAGGTGCTGGGCATACTTCCATGCAAAGATTTTAGTACATTGTTCAGCAGAGTGGACCTTTACCAAGGTCAGACATTTGAAAATGAAAGAAGAAACAACTTCAATGTCTCATCAGTAGAGAAATGGTTAAATAAATGATAGTAAATCCATACAATGGAATGCTGTGCAGCTGTTAGAAAGAATGAGGAAAAGCCATATGCACTGAGTTGGAAACATCTCTAAGACTTATTAAATAAAAAAAGCAAGTCTGAGAACTATGTACATGACATGACTCCATTTAGGTTAAAAGATATCCACATATACATATGTAATATGTATATGTCAAATATATACATTTTATTTATAGATTTATACCTATCCCATAGACAGAAACTAGAATACCCATCACCAGTAACCTTGGGGAAGGGAGCAGTTAAGTCAAGGAGGAACTTATTGTTTTGCTCTAACAACTGTGTATTATTTGAATCACTTAGAATGTAGTATTCTTGTTTACTTCCATGCATTTTTAAAATGATGAATTGACAACACATAATTGGAGTAAGATCAAGAAAACATATAAATCTTTTAAAAATTATTTCTAATTATAAAATTTAAATAACATAAAATTCACCATCATAAACATTTTTAAGTGTACAGTACAGTGGCTTCAATTACATTCACATTGTTATGCTACCACTCAACACCATCCATCTTCAGAACTCTTCACCTTGCAAAACTGAAACTCTGTACTCATTTAGCAATTCCCCATTTGCCCCTTCCCCTAGCCCCTGGCAGCGACCGTCCTACTTTCTGCTTTTTTTTTTTTTAATACAACAGAAAGTTTAAATCTTATTTTTCTTTCATTAGGGTAGCACCATTTCCCAAGGAAATGATACAATTTAACACATTATTTCACAGCCAAAGGCACTACACCTGCCTGCTTGTGCTTTGGGCTCGTTTTGTAACAGCTGAACCGGCTTCCAAGCCTCTTCACTGGGTGAACAGTCCTTGCGGCGCCTCTTAATGACGTGCCTGGTTTTAAATGCCTGCGCCGGCTGTGTGCGTAGCAGCAGGAGGTTGGAGAGAAGCGACGCCTGGCTGTGCTGGGATTTGTACGCCCTGGCGGGGGGCGGGGACCGCAGCACAAAGGGGCTCCCGGCAGGGGTGTGGAGCGTGTGTGAGGTTTCCTTGTGCAACAACTCTGACTTAGCGGAGGTTTCATGTGCAGAAACTACCATATTCCTTACAAAGACAGTTGCCAGGTTGTGGCTGAATCCGCACAGATGGAGGCTGCCCGGCCGACAGCGTTTGGAACCCGAACCCGCCTGCGCCCTGGGGAAGAAGCCGTCCCTCTGAGTGTCCGCAAGCTGCTGTTGCCGTAAATTTGACTACCTCAAGTACTTCATGTAAGTAGAATCGTATAATATTTGTATTTCTGTGACTGGTTTATTTCACTCAGTGTGTCCTCAGCTGCTAGGTCATGTCCTCAGGGTTCATCCATGTTGAATTTCCTTCCTTTTCAAGGCTGAATGATATTCCTGTGCGTGTATCACATTTTGTTTATGCATTTGGCAAATCTTTTAAAAGTGATATTTCAGTTGGCTATAATACATAATAAAAATGTGGTTAAGGATGACATTCTGTTTAAAGAAAACTGAAAATCAGAAAAGAATTTAAGAAGAATTTGTAAGGTTACTATTGTCACATAGATGGTAGAATAATCTCTCCGAGAGTTGCCCCTCCCTGCTTTTTTTGGTCATAGGGAATATGAATCAAGAAAGAATTGGAAAGTTAAATACTTGCTCCTATAGATTGGAAAATGGATAATCCAAGTAAGACCAGACAAATAGGGCATCATTTCACTATTTGACTCTTACCTCAGACATTTTGTTACATGTAAATTCGTTAGTGTCATTCTATTTAAACTCCTGAAGGAACCAATTAACTTGACTTTTAGGATATTTTACAAGAAGAGTAATTAGGAAGACAGGGCTTTAAACTTTTTTGCCTAATTTATCCTGTATCTGGAGGCATAACTAAAACTTTACTATATAAAAGAATGGAGGAAATTGAAAACGGGATTGCAGGATGTTAAGAAAACATCATCCCTGTACACGTAATATTTATATTGCCAAATGTCAGTAGGAATTCCTTTTGCATTTTATTTTTGCCTAATTACTTATGTCAGGAATTTCTGAAATGATTAGGAGCCAAAAAGGAAAGAAGAAACTTTCTCAGTGTTCTTCTCTTTGTTAAATAGTTGCAGAGTAGGTGTCTCTTATCCACAAGTATCCAAAGGATATGCTCCAGGTGTTCTTCAAAAATAATTTAAATCTTTCTTCTTTTTGTGTTAATATGAAGCACACACAATAACTTACTTTCACCAATCAGGTTATTATGTAATTTCAGACAAGAAATGTGATAGTTTTACCAAGGTCATGGTCAGAGTTCAGGAAGACTAGAGACCCATGTCTTTTTTCTCTGTGGCATATGCCACCTCTTTTTCCTTTGCCCCATTTCCCTTCTTATTCTGTTCTGTCTGTTTTTCTCAGTTTAGTAGTTATATATATATATATATTTTTTTTTTTTTTTTTTTTTTTGCGGTACACGGGCCTCTCACTGTTGTGGCCTCTCCCGTTGCGGAGCACAGGCTTTGGACGCGCAGGCTCACCGGCCATGGCTCACGGGCCCAGCCACTCCGCGGCATGTGGGATCTTCCCAGACCGGGGCACGAAGCCGCGTCCCCTGCATCGGCAGGCGGACTCTCAACAACTGCACCACTAGGGAAGCCCAGTAGTTATATATTTTTAGGCTGTGATTTTCACTGGCAGTAATAGAGTAATCTTTCATTTGTTTTGGCTTAAGTTCCTTCTGCTTTTCAGACTCGCTTGTTATATCATTAATAATTGTAGCTTTTTCCACTCAGAGGCTGTGAGAAAAGACAGACAAAAGTGCTTGCAAAAGGAGAATGGCAGCATGGCAAAATGCAAGGAAAACAGTAAATGTATAGACATTTTTGTGACTATAGGTTTCTGGTTAAAACAGTCTTTTTTTTAAAAAAATAAATTTATTTATTTATTTTTGGCTGCATTGGGTCTTTGTTGCTGTGTGTGGGCTTTCTCCAGTTGTGGTGAGCGGGGGCTACTCTTTGTTGTGGTGTGCGGGCTTCTCATTGCAGTGGCTTGTCCTGTTGTGTGGAGCACAGGCTCTAGGTACGTGGGCTTCTGTAGTTGTGGCACGTGGGCTCAGTAGTTGTTGCTCACGGGCTCTAGAGCACAGGCTGAGTAGTTGTGGTGCATGGGCTTAGTTGCTCTGTGGCTTGTGGGATCTTCCCGGGCCAGGGCTCAAAACTGTCTCCCCTGCATTGGCAGGCGGATTCTTAACCACTGTGCCACCAGGGAAGCCCAAAACAGTCTTTTTTCATATTCTTTATTATATAATAGTCTAATAAAGGAATGATGAGTGAAAAATGTGGACATATATACAATAAATCTATAATAAGTAGTGTTGCAATATGCATATCCATTATCAGTTAATGATACAACCCCAAGTGGAACATGTTTCTCAAATTTCAATACTGAGCTGATGAACAGATATTCACTAGATATTCAATAGATGTATATTAAATTGATTTGTAAGTCAGAGATTATCTCTTTATAATTACACTTAATAGCTCCATATAAAACCATATGATTAGCAATGTATAGAATGCATTCTGATCTTAAAGGTTATCATTACAAGAAAAAAAATTGTAACTTGTATGGTGATGGATGTTAACTAGACTTATTGTGGTGATCATTTTGCAATATATACAAATATCAAATCATTATGTTGTACACCTGAAATTAATATGATGTTACATGTCAATTATACCTCAATTTAAAAACAATGTGGTCTGAGCTCTTTATGAAGGAGTTAGGGGAGTTTTTCACATCTCCCTAAGGTACATTGGGATGTACACCACGCTCTTTCACCAAACCTAGGGAATTGGCAGTTCTCCTTGATTCCACCTTAGTCTCAGCATTGCACTTGCCTCAGGTCCATCAATCACATTTCTTAATTCCATGGGCCAAAGTGCTCACAAAACAGCCTCTTCTTACTCCTACTTCCTTATTTCAGGTCCTAATTATCTCCTGGCTGAGTTACTGCAGCATCCTCTGAACTCAGCTTTTTGCCTATATTTTATTCCATTGTTAGCTTTCAAAGTGAAAATATGGCCATGCTACTGCACTGTTGAAAGCTTATCAAAGGTTGTCCAATGATGATGCCAATATTTTCCATACTTATTGCACAGTCCTGTTGATGAAAATGATAAAAGATACTTTCAAATAGAAAAATGAGAGGATAAAAATTCAATGTAAAATATTTGTAGATGCTTTACCACTCTTATTAGGTAATATTTCAAGGTAAACTAAATTTAGAGCAAGATTAACTACTAATGATGGTGGTGACAAGTCCATATTTAAAATAACCTTATTAATTTTAATTTATTTTGCTTGTCTTCATGTCACATCTTTTTATAGTGAATATATTTGACATATAACATTGTGTATAGTTTGTTACTTTGATACATAATATTGTAATATGATTGCTGTTGTAGTGATATTTATCACATTACATAATTATAGTACAATATTGTTGTTTATATTCTTTAATACTGTGAATTAGATCATTGCAAGTTTGTTCTCTTAACAGCATCAGTCTTATCTACCCATCTCCTGATAACCAGCGTTTTACTCTCTATTTTTTATGAGCTTGGCTTTTTTAGATTCCATGTATAAGTGATATCATATTGTACTTGTCTTTCTTTGTCTGACTTCTCACAGCATAATGTGCTCAAGGTCCATCCATGTTGTCACAGATGGCAGGATATCCTTCTTTCTCACACATGAATAATATTCAACTGTGTATATATAGCACATCTTTTTTATCCATTCATCCACTGATGGTCATTTAGGTTGTTTCCATATCTTGGCTGTTGTGAATAATACTTCAGTAAAGATGAGAGTGCATATATCTCTTCAAAATCCTGTTTTCATTTCTTTTGGGCGTATACCCAGAAGTGGAATTGCTAGATTGTTTGTTAGATCTATTTTTAATTTTTTGAGGAATTTCCATATTGTTTTCCACAGTGGTTGGACCAGTTTACATTCCCATCAACGGTGTTATAAGGGCTCCCTTTTCACCACATCCTTGCCAGCACCTGCTCTGTCTTGTCTTCTTGATGCTAGTCATTCTAGCAGGTATGAGGTGGTATCTCATTGTGGTTTTGATTTGCGTTTCCCTGATGATTAGTAACGTTGAGCATCTTTTCATGAGCCTGTTGGCCATTTTGATGTCCTTTTGGAAAATATCTATGTAGTTCTTTTGCTCATTTTTAAATTGGGTGTTTGTATTTGTTATTAACTTGTATGAGTTCTTTGTATATTTTGGATATTAACCCTTCATCTGATATATGATTTACAAATTTTTTCTCCCATTCTGTAGGTTGTCTTTTCATTTTGTTGTTTCTTTTGCTGTATGAAGCTTTTGAATTTGGTGTAGTCCCATTTGTTGATTCTTGCTTTTGTTGTTTGTGCTTTTGGCATCATGTCCCAAAAATCGTTGCCAAGATCAATATCAAGGAGCTTCTTCCCCATATTCTAGGAGTTTTATGATATCAGGTTTTATGTTTATGTCTTTGATCCATTTCAAGTTAATATTTTATGAGTAGTGTGAGATAGGGATCCAATTTTACTGTTCTGCATGTATTTCTCCAGTTTCCCCAGCATTAATTGTTGAGGACACTATCCTTTCCTTATCGAATGCTCTTGGCTTCCTTGTTGAATATTGCTTGATTGTATATGCCAGGATTTAATTCTGGGCTCTCTGTTCTGTTCCGTTTGTTTACAGGTATATTTTTGTGCTGTTCTTATTGCTCTGGCTTTGTTGTATAGTTTGAAATCAGGAAGCATGATACCCCCAGCTTTGTTCTTTTTTCTCAGGATTACTTTGGCTATTCAAGGTCTTTTGTGGTTCCACACAGATTTTACGATTGTGTCTTCTGTTTCTGTGAAGAATAACTGATACTTTGATGAGAATTGCGTTGAATCTGTAGGTGGCTTTGAGCAGCATGGATATTTAAACAGTATAGTTCTTCCAATCCATGAACATGGGATTTTAAAAAATTTGTGTCTTCTTTGATTTCTCTCAGCAAAGTCTTGTAGTTTTCTTCTTTTTTAGGTATCATTCTGATATTTAAAAAAAATTTTTTAACATCTTTATTGGAATATAATTGCTTTACAATGTTGTGTTAGTTCCTGCTGTATAACAAAGTGAATCAGCTATACGTATACATATATCCCCATATCCCCTCCCTCTTACATCTCCCTCCCACTGTCCCTATCCCACCCCTCTAGGTGGTCACAAAGCATAGAGCTGATCTCCCTGTGCTATGTGGCTGCTTCCAACTAGCTAGCTATTTTACATTTGGTAGTGTATATATGTCAGTTCCACTCTCTCAAAGTCTTGTAGTTTTAATTGTACAGATATTTCACTTCCTTGGTTAAATTTAATTATAAGTATTTCATTGTTTATGATGCTATTGTGAAAGGGATAGTTTTACTTCTTTTTCAGATGGTTCATTGTTAGTGTAAAGGAATGCAACTGATTTCTATATGTTGCTTTTGTATCCTGCAACTTTACTGAAACTGTTGATTAGTTCCAACAGTTTTTTTGTTGACTCTTTGGAATTTTCTATATATAAAATCATATCAGCAGAAAGCAATAGCTTTACATCTTCCTTTCTGATTTAGATGCCTTTTATTTCTTTGTCTTGCCTAATTGCCCTGTCTAGGGCTTCCAGTACTATATTGAATAAGAGAGATGAGAGTGGGCATTCTTGTCTTGCTCCTGATCTTAGAGGAAAAGCTTTCAGTTTTTCTCCATTGAGTATAATGTTAGCTGTGGGTTAGTTAAATATGACTTTTATTATGTTGAGTTATGTTCTTTCTATACCCAATCTGTCAAAGGCTTTTTATCATGAAAGCATATTGTATTTTGTCAGATGCTTTTTCCGTATCTGTTGAAATGATCATGTGATTTTTTGATTTTGTTGATGTGATATATTACATTAATTGATTTGTGTATCTTGAATCATCCTTGCATTCCAGAGATGAATCCCACTGATTACAGTGCGTTATCTTTTTACTGTGTTCTTGAATTCAGTTTGCTAATATTTTATTGAGAATTTTTACATCTATGCTCACTAGGGATGTTGCTGTATAGTTTTCTTTTCTTGTGGTACCCGTATCTGGTTTTGGTATCAAGGTAATGTAATAGGGGCAGGGCAGGAGTGTGGCCATTGGTCCATGGCCGTTAGCTGTTCTGCTTCGCCAATGGTCGGCATGGCAGTGGTCCCCACGGTGGCAGTCTCCCTTGGTTGCAGTCTGTGGGACCTGGCCCCCATTTGCCCTCTTGCCCCCTTCCCCAGAGCAGTTGCTGAGTGAGTCCTGACATAGAAGGGTGCTGAGGAGGGGTACAGAAGGGAAAGGCTGTGGCTGCACCGGGCAGGCACAAATGTTTCAGCCTCTCACTTTGGGTGACTCTGGGCTGTTTCAGGCGGCCGGGCAGGCATACTGACAGGTGGACTGGCAGACTAGTGGAGGTGGTGATGCTCTGTGTGATCGTCCATTAGGTAGATCCTCTGCTGCTGTGAAAGGCCAGTTGAAGATGCTGTGGCTGGAACATTGTGACCTGACCATGACCTGACCCCATGGACAGTTATAAGTACAAAGGATCTGACACCAAGAATTTTGCAACAACTAACCACGCCCCTCTCTCACCTTGCCTTTAAAAGGGCTTTGCTGAACGCCTTTGGGGAGTTTGAGGTTTTTTAAGGCATGAGCCACCCATCTCTATGCATGGCCCTGCAATAAACCTTTCTTGGCTCCAAACTTCGATGTTTCAGTATCGTTTGGCTTCACTCTGCATAGGGCACACAGACCTGTATTCGATAACAGTAATAATGCTGGCCTCATAGAATGAATTTGGAAGTGTTCTTTCCTCCTCAATATTTTGGAAGTGTTTGAGGAGGGTTGGCGTTAATTCTTCTTTAAATGTTTAGTAGAATTCACCAGTGAAGCTGTCTGATTCTGAAGTTTTCTGTGTTGGGATGTTTCTGCTATTGATTCAGTCTCTTTACTGATTATTGGTCTCTTTATATTTTCTATTTCTTCCTGATTGAGTCTTGGTAAGTTGTGTTTCTAGAAATGTATCTAGTTCTTCTAGGTTATGTAACTTGTTGACATATAATTATTCATAGCAGTCTCTGATGTTCCTATGTATTTCTGTGTAGTATTAGTTGTAATGTTCCCTCTTCAATTTTATTTGAGTCTTCTCTCGTTTTTTCTTGGTTAATCTACCTAAAGCTTTGTCAGTTTTGTTTGCCTTTTCAAAGAACTAGCTCTTAGGTTCATTGTTCCTTTCTATTGTTTTTCTGGTCTCTATTTCATTTATTTCTGCTCTGATCCTTATTATTTCCTTCCTTCTGCTAACTTTGGGCTTGATTTGGTCTTTTTTGCCTAGTCCCTGAGGTGTAAAGTTAAGTATTTTATTTGAAATCTTTCTAATTTCTTAATATATGCATTTATTACTATAAACTTTCCTCTCAAAAGTGCTTTTGCTGCATTCCACAAGATTTGATGTATTTACATTTTCATTTGTTTTGAGATAATTTTTAATTTCACTTTTGATTTCTTTTTTGACCAATTGGTTGTTTAGAAGTGTGTTGTTTAGTTTCCATATATTTGTACATCTTACTACTTTCCTATAGTTGTTGATTTCTAGTTTTATACCATTGTGGTCAGAAAAGATAGTTGCCATGATTTCAGTTTTCTTGAATTTGTTAAGGTTTGTTTTGTGTCCTGTTATACATCTGTCCTGGAGAAGTTCCATGTGCACTTGAGAAAACTGTATTCTGCTATGGTTGGTTGGAATGTTCAGTATATGTCTGCTCAGTTCATTTGTTCTAAATTATAGTTCAACTCCAACATTTATTGTTCATTTTCTGTCTAGGCAATCTATTTTTTCTTGATAGTGGGATATTGAAATACAATATTATTGTATTGTTGTGTAGATGGATCTCCCTTAAGATCCATTAGCCTTTGCTTAATATTTTGGTACTCAGTGTTGGGAGCATGTATATTTACAATTGTTATATCTTGATGTATTGACCCCTTTTTCATTTTATAATGACTTTATTTGTCTCTTGCTACCATTTTTTGGCTTGAAGTCTGTTATATCTGATATGAGTATGGCTATGTTCACTTTCTTTTGGTTTCTTCTTGCTTGGAATATAATCTTCAATCATTCACTTGAGCCTATGTGTGTCTTTAGAATTGAAGTGAGTCTCCTATAGGTAACATACAGTTGGGTCTTGTTTTTTTAATTCATCCAGCCACTCTGTGTTTTTTTGATTAGTGAGTTCAGTCTGTTTACATTTAGATGATTATTGATGTGTAAGAACATACTACTGCCATTTTATCTTTTGTTTTCTGTTTATCTTTTTTCTCCATTGTTTCTTTTTCCTTCTGTTTCTGTCTACCTTTGTAAGTTGGTGGTTTTACATAGTGATTAGTTCAGTCCCCTATTTTTTGTTTTGTGTCTCTGCTCTAGATTTTTGCTTTGTGATTACCATAAAGTTTACATAAAACATCTCATAAATACAAGAGTCCTTTTTCTGCTTATAGCAACTTACCTTCATTTGCCTATAAAGGTTCCGTTCTTCTATTCCTTCTTTTCTATGGTTTGATGTCGCAACTTATCTTTTTAAGCTGTGAATTTGTTACCAAATTGTAGTGACTATAGTTATTTTTAATATTCTTTTCCTTTAACGTTTATGCTATAATTGTTTAACACACTTCTAAAATAGAGTTACAGTTTTCTAATTCCGACTGTCTGTTTATCATCTTAATCAGAGTTTTGTGTGCCTTTGTCTTCATTTCAACTTGAAGAGCTCCCTCCAACATTTCTTGTAAGGCAGGTCTGGTGATTTGAACTCCCTCAGCTCTTTTTTGTCTGGGAAAGCTTTCATTTGCCCTTCATATCTGAAGGATAACTTTGTCAGATAGAGTATTCTTGGCTGGCAATTTGTATGTTTCCATAGTTTGAGCATGTCAATTCACTCTCTCATGGCCTGTAGATTTTCTACTGAGAAATCTGATGGTGGCTTAATGGGGGTCCCTTTATGGATTACTTTTTTTCACTGAGTGTTTTTAAACTTCGTTATCATTGACCTGACAGTTTCATCATAATGTGTCTTAGAAAAGTTCTTTTTGCATTGAGATACTAAGGTGTTCTGTTAGCTTTGTGGACTTGTATATACAGTTCTTTTCCCAGGTTTAGGAAGTTCTCAGCTGTTGTTTTTTAAAATAAACTCTCTGTCCCCTTCTCTTTTCCTTCTGGTGAACCAATTACTTTTATGTTGGATTTTCTAATGGAGTCTGATAACTCTCATAAGGTTTCTTCTCTCTAAAAAAATCTTAGTTCTCTTTCACCTTCCATTTGAATCAGTTCTAAATTCCTAACTTTCAGGTTGCTTATTCTCTCTTCCATCTGATCTGCCCTGTTTTCAATGCCTTCTAATGCATTCTTCATCTCTTTTTTTTTTTTTTTGAGTCTTTTGGCTCTAGAATTTCTGTTTAGTTCTTTTTTAGAATTTACATCTGTTTGGTAAAGTGTTAATTAATTTTATTCCTGAGTTCATTGAATTGCCTTTTTGAGTTTTCTTGTAGCTTGTTGAATTTCTTCATAACAACTATTTTGAATTCTCTATCAGAATGCAATATTCTGTGTCCGATTTCAGTTGCTGGAGAATTGTGATTTTGTTTTTGTGATACCATATTACCATGATTTTTCATAGTGTTTGATGAAATGTTCCTCTGCTGCTGCATTTGAATTAGCAAACAACTTTTTTATTTAGGTAAGACTTTGTTTTCTTTCATTCTAACAATCCAACAGGTTGGCAATTAGAAGTCTTTCTTTTGTTTTCCAGAAGGTGGCACTATAGCACAAGTTTTTGTTTTCTGTTACTGGTGCTAACTTGTAGCTAAATTTGGGAGTGAGCCCATAAAAACAAAAGCTGGCATAAAAAAAAAAACAAAAAAACTGGTGACAAGAGTTGGGAGAGGTGTGTTCTTAGCACTTGGGTTCTTGCCCAGTAGGGGGAGTCTCAGAGGGAGTGGAGGAGTCCAAGAGGTTTGTGGGCAGATCTTCTGCTGACATTTTGGGCAGATGGCATGAAATACATTCCTTCAATTCTCTGTCTGCCTTCTTCCTTTTGCTTTCCCTCTCCTGGTCATGAGACCTCTCTTCAGAAATCTGTTTTCTGAAGAGCAACAGTCCCCTCTACTGCAGCCCCTGTGGCCAGGCAGACTTTTACTTTCCACCACCTCTGCTACAAGGGCTGCCACTACCATTAGTGTTGGTGTTGCTGCCACCACCACTGCCCCAATGCTACTGCTGCTGCAACTCCCTTGACTCTATATATCCTCCACCATGGTCTAATGCACCCACTTTTGGATGCATTTCTGAAGTGTTCTGGTGTGCTCTGCAAAGGAACTTTGATCAGTTATGGATATCCTATTAGTTGTAAATCAAAGTGGAGAGAGAAAAAGAATGACTCACACCAACCACCATGATGCTGATCCCCATCTTCTTAGATCATCATTTTTAACCCCATAATGTGGCTGATGAAATGCCATCTCTACCATGCTTTCATTGCTATGTTTGCATTGTTAGCGTTATATTTATAGAGGGTTGTTTCTTTTTAAACCATTTATCTATGTTGTGACCACTAAATATAGTTAATGTTGATAAAATTAGAAATATAATTCATGAATTCAGTTAACTGAGCACACAAACAGTACATTATTTTGAAATACTCAAAAAGTAAACACAAAAACTTCTCTGTTTTGGAACTTTCTCTTGTGTTCCACAGGAGATAATTTGATCACCTCACATAGTATGAGTTAGGGATCCATTAATCCATCCATTCTGATTATAATTAAAGCTTAATTTATTTTCCATTTTTAAAGAAAATAAGTAAAAATATAAATTCTAATATGTTCCTTGTACCTATGGAAAGGTCATCTTTCACATCCACTTTTAGAGACATGTCCTATAAAATACAATTCAAACTCCTTACTGTAATTCTTACTTGGGATTAGTGTTTTCATGATCTGTATTTTCCATCAATTTTCATTTAGCTTACACAAGCGTTTATAGTTAAAACAAGTTTATAGCTTATAGTTGGGTCTTGCATTTGAATTCTAACAGTATTTGTCTTTTAATTGGTATTTAGACCATTTACATTTAATGTAATTGTCAATTTGGTCAGCTTTAAATTTACCATCTTGCTATTTGTTTTCTATTTATCCCATCTATTCTTTTTTCTTTTTACCATTTTTATTTCCTTCTTTTGAATGGAGGTTTTAATGTGTGTCTTTAATTCCAATATTGATTTATTTCCTTTTTTCATGGTTGTTCTGGTTTTAAAATTTTATCTTTATTGTATTACAATGTAGTCCCTAGTATTATATTACTTTTTACAGTAGTATACTTTCATTATCTCCTCCCATTCTAGGTGCCATTGTTGTCATACATTTTATTTTATATTTGTCATAAGCCCTATATTATTATTATTTTATTTCAGTCAACTATAATTTAAACCAAAATTTAAAATGAGAAAACATCTTTTCTATTTACCACATACTTAACGTTTTCAGCACCATTCCTTCTTTAGTAGAGTTCCAAATTTTCATGTTATAATTTTACTTCTGCTTAAAATTTTTTCTATAACATTTCTTATAGTGCCAGACAGTTGGTAACAAATTCTTTCTGATTTTGTTTACAATGAAAAAGAGTTTTCTTTGTTTGTCTTTTACTTTTCTTTTTAAGGATATTTTTATATGAAAGTTGCTTCTTTTAGTAGTTTAAAGATGTTGTTGCATCTCACCTGGGTTGGATATTTTTTGATGAGAAATCTGTGATTATTATTATCTTTGTAGTGTGTTAGTGTTCTCTAGAGAAAGAGAACCAATAGGATAGATAGGTAAATAGGTAAATAGATGGTTAGATATATAGGCAGATAGATGGATGGATGGATGGATACATAGATAGATGAGTGAGGGAATTTATTGTAGGAATTGGCTCATGTGACTATGGAGGCCAAGAAGTCCCACAATTTGTTGTCTTCAAGCTGGAAGCCTAAGGAAGCAGGTGGTGTAGTTCCAGTACAAAGCTGAAGGCCTAAGAACCAGGAGAGCCAATGGTATAAGTCCTAATTTGAGTCCAAGAGTCTGGAACCAGGAGGACCTATGTATAAGGACAGAAGAAAATGGATATCTCAGCTCAAGCAAGAGAGCATATTCTCCCTTCTTCCATCTTTTTGTTCCACTCAGGCCCTCAGCCAGTTATATGTTGTCTACTCACATTGGTGGGGGTGATCTTTTCAATCAACTGATTCAAATGCTAAACTCTTCTGGAAACACCCTCACAGGCACACCCAGAAAGAAGTTTTACCAGCTGTCTGGGCCTTCCTTAGCTCAGTCAGGTAGACAGATAAATTAACTTTCACATGTAGGCAAAATGTTTTTTTCCCTCTCACACTTTTTCTCTTTATTGCTGGCTTTTAATAATTTATGATGTGTCTTAGTATGATTTTCATTGTGTTTGTCATGTATTGGTTTCATTTAGCTTCTTGGTTTTGTGCAATTATGGAGTTCATCTACTTTGAAGAAGTTTTCAGCATTATTTTTCAGTTTTTGTCCTTCATCTCCTCACACACACACATTTTGCAACTCCAATTATACATATATTAGGCCTCTTAACATTGTCCCATAAGTCACTGAGGATCTTTTATTTTGTTTTTAGTCTTTTTTCTCTTTGTTATTCAGTATGATAGTTTCTGTTGCTATGGTCCAAGATCACTGATCTTTTCTTCTTCTTTATGCTCTTACTAGTCCTATGCAGTAACTCTTTTGTTTCACTTGTTTTATTTTTCATCTCTAGAAGTTCCTTTTAGTTATTTTCTATATTTCCCATGTCTCTTATGTCTATATATATTTTTTTAAGTTATCAAGCATATGGAACATATTTATAATGGCTGTTTTAAGGTCCTTGTCAGCTAATTCCATAATTTCTGCCATCATTCATCAGAATGTTTCTATTTTCTGATATTTCTCCTGGCTTGTTTATTGGCATAGCTTGTTATTTTTCATTGTGGGGGACATAATGAATGTTACATTGTTGAATATTTGGATTTTGTTCTAGCATATTAGTTTGCAAATAGTAAAGTTACTTACAGATTAGCTAAAACCCTTTGAGGTTTATTTCTAACATTTTTTACAGCAGGCTTAGGATAGTCTAGTAATAGTTTATCCTTTATGCTAAGGTGTGTCCCTTCTGGGATTTCTACTGAATGCTATTAGTGACCAATAATGAATCTCCACTTTCACTGGTCAGAGTTTGAATATCTCCCAGCCCTATAAAAGCTCTTGGAATTGGTTGCTTACCACTTCTTATTTTTTTTGTTCAGTCTCTCAGAATTTCATCATGTACTCAAGTGGCTTAGTATTCAGTAAAATGTCAAAAGACCTCTGAATATTTCTAAAGCATTTTTTTCAGCCTGTAGCTGTATACTGAAACTTTCATCCATAATTCCAACTACTTCAGGTTTCTTGATCTCAAGACAAGAAAATTCAGTGAGACTCTTGGGTTCTATTTGGGATTCCTCTCTCTGTACAACATTCTGGAATGTGACTCCAAGCAGAAATCTGAGACAGTTGTAGCACTCATTTTTTTTTTTTCCTCTCAGTGATCACAGTCTTGCACTTTTGGTTATTAGATGTCTGAAAATAGTTGTTTCATACATTTTGTCCAGCTTTCTAGCTGTTTACAATAATGGGGAGTAAGTCTGTTTCATGTTACTTCTTCATGGCCAGAAATTGATTCAGTTTTGATTGTTTATGTTTTTTAAAGAAAGGCTTCATTTTATTTAAGTTTCTTTAAAATGTGTGCAGATACAGATTTATTTTTATCCTTCTTATTACATGTTATGAATTTTTATACATGCAGAGCCATGGTTTTTATCAATTCTTAAAAGTTCTGCATTATCACAGAATCATATCTTTATTCCTCTGTTCTTTTATTCTGTTACTCTGATAAGCTATATGTTAAACTTTCTCATTCTATCTTAAATGTCGTTAATATTATTTATCCTTTTGACTCTCAGTGACTTATTTGGGATAATTTCTTCAAATCCTTTTTCACTTGACAAATTTTCTTTTTGTCTTTGTCTCATCTGTTAATTCATTGAATATATTTATTTAAAAATTTAACTATATATCTTATTTCTCAGTTATTTGAATTATTTGGTTCATTATCAAATATTTCTAATTATTTTTATAGTGTCCTTTTTACTTTTGACTTTTAAATTTCATTTTATATTTCTTTAAATATTTCTAACATAAGTCTTTTAAAGTCTTTAAAAAATATTTATTTTTTGGCTGCATCGGGTCTTAGTTGTGGCATGTGGAATCTTTCATTGTGGTGTGCGAGCTTCTCTCTAGCTGCGGCACATGGGCTGCAGAGCGCATGGGCTCTGTAGTTGTGGTACACGGGCTCCAGAATGCGTGGGCTCTGTAGCTGCAGCATGCAGGCTCTCTAGTTATGGCTCATGGGCTTAGTTGCACCATGGCATGTGGGATTCTAGTTTCCTGACCAGAGATCAAACCAGCATCCCCTGCATTGCAAGGCAGATTCTTAACCATTGAACCACCAGGGAAGTCCCTAAAGTCTTAATTTAGCAATTCCATTATCCAAATTCCTTCAGAGGGCAATCTCCTGACTTTCACTTGCAGTGGCTTATTTCCTTGTGTAATTGGGACTTAGCGGGAATCCTAGAGTCCTAAATCAGTATTAATTTTCTCTAGAGGATTTGCGTTAACTTCTTGCTTCTTCTGAGATCCTGGTCATTCTATGAACCTGGAATTAAGTACCCTTCAACTAGCTCTGCCTAATTCAGGAATGTTATATTTAACTCTTACACATTGTCACAGGCTCTGGGTACTGATATCAGGGCAAACCCAGCGTTCTTGTGTGCTTATTGATTATTCTTATTTTTCAAGTTTCAGTTCACTGTTCTTAATTGTTTGTTTTATTCCTGAGATTTCTTTACTCTTTTGTGAGCACTGTAATGTTTTAAAAATATGTTTGTTACAATTTATTTTTATTGGATTAGGAAAGACCTTCTGTGTATCCCAGTTATATTATCTTCATACTGCAGAAAGATGAAATCCCTGCTTCTGTTTGCAGAAAGATGAAATCCCTGCTTCTGTTTCTGGCTTTATCTCTTGAAAATTCCCTTCTTTTACCTTGTGTTCTAGCAGGACCAAAATATGTGATACAGTTTATATGCACTCACATACTTCTTCCTAGGAGTGCTTTTCTACCACTTGTCTACTTGATACAGTTTTGTTCAGTTTTCAATATGTAGTTAATGTCTTTGAAACATTCCTGGAATAGAATTATGGCTATCTCATTAATATCACTGATCTTTGTGCATAAATCTGAAAACAAATGCACCACAATGAAATGAAGTTATTTAATGTGTTTTCATTATATTTTAGTTATATACTTTTTAGCTAGGGTTTATTTTTAAAATTTTCATATCTCTTGTGATTAACATAGTATGGGATACAGAGTGAATATTAAGAAATATGTTGAATGGATGGGTATTACTTCAATATAATTGATACCAAGAAAGAGTAGTGTTATACCTCTGACCTAATAATACATACCAAGATGAGTGATGGTCTCTATGAGTACGAGAAAAAAGAAAGCCAAAAATTAAAAATTTGTCAGCAGCCAAATATAATCCAGGGAAAGGTTTCCCTAGTTCTAATTTGTCTTTCAGTTATGTAATTTGGTAACTTTAGTTATTAAAAACAATCAATTACCTACTCAAAACAATATTATTCTACCTGCTAAGCAATATCTTAGTAGACATCTGTCTATGTAAATTTTCTACATATAGGAGAATAAAGAGTCAAATTGGACACTATAGTTCCACCCTGTTAGAGTTTATATTTTTCATGTAAAATAATAAATAGGTATTCTGAATTTGACTATCCTGATAAAAATGAATCTTATATCTGTGTCAGCTGATAAATTTATGCATGTACAATATTGAAAATCATACCCTAGACTTGAAGTAACCTCACAAAATGGTTTTACTTTATATAAAATAAGATATAATCAAGTAGTAAAATTCTGAGTTCTAGAGCCAAGGGCAACTTTTCTAATGTTATACATGACCTTTCCACAAAGCTGGAGACATTTTTCAGTTAGTATTTGAGCCCAGTGGAATCTATTGTTTTTATTAACAACAACAAGAATACCTGTAAAATGTGTCCCGTTATAGCTTCACAATTCAGAGACAGAGATAAGATACCTAGAGTGAATATGAGCTAGCACTCAAAGCTGAGAGACAGAGTTGCAACTGCTATTGTACAGAATGTTTGGTGTGGGAGATAGCACTAATCAAAGAACCTGTAGTTAGGGTTAGTTAGAGATAACTAACCTGTATTAGTTATAACCAACCTAGTTAGTTAGAGATATCTAACCTATTAGTTAGAGATAACTAATAGCCAGAGAACTAACTGGGCCTCTGTTTAAAGCCTGACACTTGATCACTTACAAACAGAGCTCAAAACAGCTTTGTAATTGGTTTTAAAAATCATGATAGAAAGAAATATCTGTTTCAGCCCAGAATGTCATGGGTCACAACAAGTTCTGTGGAAAGATAATACAGAGCTAGATGGTGACAGAGATATTTTCCTTAGCTATTACTGACTAATATTTCAATATTTCCCAGTGAGGAAGTTTGAAATCAGTGCCAAAACCACATTAGCTTGTAGTTTATTAAATACCCACACATACATGCACATAACGCTTATGTGTTTGTGCTGAAGTTAAATATTTAGAAAACTATATCTTACCACTAAAAACATCCTTTTGTGTGTGTGTGTGTGTGTGTGTGTGTGTGTGTGTAGTTCTGAGTCAAAAGACAAATTTTGGTGTTATCTCTGTAAGAAATACACTCAAATGAAAATTTCAAGCAAGAATAGATGCTTTCAGTTGACAGACTTGGTAAGCTGCACATCTGGTGCTAAATAGTTCTCTCATGAACTCCACTGACATTCAGTGTCACTTGGGTATCTAATGGAGATATCAAGTTTTCTTTCCCATCACACCTGCTTCATTTATACTCTAACCTCTCTGAGTATATGGAAACTTCATCTTTCCAGTTGCTTGTGTCACAACCTTGGAGTTATACTGAGTATTTTTTTCTTTTACATTCTACCTCTAAAATGTCAGGAAAACCCGTTGGCTCTACATTTAAAATATAACTAGTATCAGATGACTTATCTCCACTACTACCACCCTTGTCAAAGCCATCATCATCTTTCACCTGGATTATTGAAGTAACCTTTAGCTGCTTTCCTTCATTCCATCCTGTTTTATCAACAGTTTCACAAGCACTTAGAACAATGGCACATTATTAGTGCTCAGTACATATTTATAGAGTGAATGGATGAATGAAAAAAATATTTTTATTTGCTGTGCTTTATGTAAATAGGCACTCATGGTATCACAAGTTCCTCTCAGTCATCACTCAGCTGTGACATCGACAGTTAACTTTAAAAAATGGGTAAGTTAAAAATCATTATAAAATATTTATATACTGAAATATAAAGTAACGTGTGTTTAGTTTACAGGAAATAATAAAATATTTAAAAAATATTACTAACATATTTGAAGCCTCCTGTTTAGCCTTCCATAACTATATCCCTTTTTCCTCAAAAAGTGAGCCACTGTCCTGAATTTTTATCGTTTCTTTGCTTTTCTTAATAGTTCATAACCAGACTCATGCAATTCTGAAAATATAAAATTTAATTTTGTAATTTTTACTTTGTAAAAATAGTATTATCTTTGACATTTCTCTGCAGTTTGTTTTTGTTCACTAGGTTTAGTTTAATTGGTATGCCAATTGGTATACGCTTAGACTTTCCAAAGGGTATGCTGTCTTGTTAAAATTGATTTGCCTGTAATAAAGTTTTAGATATTACCCTCCCGCCTGTACTTTACCAGAGGGCCCCCCCCCCTTTTTTTCCTTATAAAAGACAGGCACAACCTGTCCTTATAGTACCCTGCAGTGTCAAACCTTCAGGGATTCAAAACAGGAACAGTTAGAAATATTGGACTTGAGAAAGTGAATTAATCTATGTGAGTCTAAAACTGTGGTGTCTCTGTCTTCTTCTATGAGCGTATGCTTGTACATACACACACACACAATCACAAGACTTCAGGACCAGAGGCAGATTTTTAATTACTACACAAAATCTTGCATCAGTTCCTTTTACTGCAGTGCCCCATCAAGACTCAGTGATTACATATGTCACCTGAGCACATAACAGAGTTTGTACCACAGGAGAGAGACCCTGACATTGTAATTCTAGAAACTTGTGTAGGGCAGCTTACACAGTTGGCCCTCCTCCCCTCTGGAGATAGAGGTGGAGACCTTTGCTCTAGAATGTAAGTAGATCCTCTCTGGAAAGAGTACTGGGTGTTCTCTAGGTTTGCAATCCCTGGAATGTAAACAGATCTTCCAGGAGAGATGTCACTGAATCTCTCTGGAGGTCTCTATCTAACTTTCAAGGCTTGTTTGCCATTCAGTCATCCTTAATCCAGGTTGCTAGTAGGGTAGTTTTGTTCAGAAAGACCTTTCTGTGCAGAAATATGAAAATATTCATAGAACATTGTTTCCTGGCAATATGCTGACTGGACATAAATTATTCTAAATCCTGTTCTAAAGGTCAGTTGTTCCCCATTCTTTGCTTTTAAAAAATTTGAGGGAATGCTTGAATTGTCAGCTGATTAAACATAATTTTTTATGGTAGATCACTGTGATTTGGGCATATGACCCAGAAGCCCAGAAGGAGTTCAAAGATTTGAATATTACTATTAAAAAGCTCTTTCTGTTCCCATCTGCTTATTTATAAGACTGTGTGCTATCTTATTTGTATAAAAATGAAAAATAGGAACAGACTTGATGCTGATCTATGTCCTATTCTAGCAAAATTTAATATTAATGTATAGATATATGAGCTTATTAAAAATGTTTGAGGGCTTCCCTGGTGGCGCAGTGGTTGAGAGTCCGCTTGCCGATGCAGGGGACACGGGTTCGTGCCCCAGTCCACGAAGGTACCACATGCCGCGGAGCGGCTGGGCCCGTGAGCCATGGCTGCTGAGCCTGCGCATCCGGAGCCTGTGCTCCACAACGGGAGAGGCCACAACAGTGAGAGGCCCGCGTACCGCAAAAAAAAAAAAAAAAAGGTTGAGATCTATTTCTAGTGAAATATTATTTTTAATAATTATTAACAAAATATTATATTGTTATTTAATCAGTTATGTACTAATAATAATAATCACAGTGATAATCCTATCAAGGAGAAAATTTTTAACCCTTAACTCTTCATTTGTTACCTCTTAAAAGAACTTTTTAAGTAATTCTCCTCTTATCTTCACCTACACACACAACAAATACAAATTTTTTCATGGAACTCATGATACTGTATTTGTTTCTCAGTTTACTTCTGTCTTCCTCCTCTTCTCAGACCTTAGTGAGTTCTAGTTTGGTGTCATCAGGGCCCAGCACAGTACCTGACAGAGTATGCATGCAATAAATGTTTTGTTAAAAGCAAATGTACAGAAAGAAGGGAAATCACAGTGGGCTGGAGTCTGGAAGTCATGGAGGAGTCCCAGAAGTGGAACTTATGTTGAACTTATTTTGGAAGCTAAAATTGGATTAATCTGATACTCATAAGAGGAGTGTGCATTTCAGAGAGGGGCATGGACAACTTAAGCTTCTTTCTTGAAAAATAGCAATGGGTGTATAAGGAAGTAAAATCATATATTTGTATTTCACTTCCATTTCCATCATACCCATGGTTTGGTTGGGAATATTTTGGAGGAAGGGAGCTGTAATAGTGTTAGGTCAGTAAAAATCTGCTCCATTTTCACCCAGCCTCAAAGCAGGCATTCAACCGAAGCTCATTCTTTTATTCCTCTTGCCCTTCAAAAAATGTATTATGGGTCACCTAAATTAATATTTAAGAGAAGCACACATGGAGATGGATTGTTGTTTAAAAGTAAATCGAACTTCACTGAAACCATGAATTCAGTAGTAGTTAGTAGTAGGCATTAAATAATGAACCAAAAAGCAAAAAAAAACAAAAAACAAAAAACTTAATAATAGCCAGAATCCCACTAGTTGAGCCAGCAAGTTAATAAAATGGCATCATGCTCATGGCTCCAATTAGTAGTTTACCTACATCTGTGATCAGTTAAGCTAGATCCTCAAATTAAATCCCAGTTATATTTGTTTATTTCTCTTTAAGGGGTAGTCTGTAAAGCCCAAATTGCAAGAAAGACATTTTTTTCTAGGGACTTCAGCAGTTGTTTAAATTAAACAAAGTTTGGTTCTTTGATAATAATAATTAAAATGTTCCCATAAGTTTATTTATTTTTATTTTTAAAGCTCTACTCCAGGTATCTAGGAAATAGCGTGTACAAACAAAGTGTCTTAAATTTCTTTTTTACAGGGCTTTGATATCAGGATGTTATTATTTTAGTTCCCCAGAGAATGAATGCAAGGATATTATCATTCTAGCAAAGAAATAGCTCTACCAGCGATAGAGCTGAGAGAGGGGGGTATACAAACTTACGGGATAGCAAATACTGTGTTCCAGTATTAAAGGTTCTTTCTTGACCAGCTGTACTCTCTTCTCTTGAGCCTTCTGGCTATGCTAACAAGAACTTTAAGAAAAAGGAGGAAAATAAAATGGCAGCTATTATTAACATTGTTAGGATATGCTAACACATTGAAAGAGTCAGATAATCTTATAAAGCAGTATATATTTTCAAATGTAAATATAATTATCAAAACTTGTGCAACCTGCATATTTATTATTTATAATTAATATCAACTTAGTAAATGTCTTATTGATTTATTCACTCATTCAGTAAACGTTGAGTAGCCATTATGTGTCTGAAATTTTTACATCTTCTGTGTGTAGGACACTTGCTAGGCTCTTTTAGGTAAGAGTACAAATATGAGACACATTTCCTTCATCAAGGGGACTGCCAATATAGGGCACATATAGTAAAAGCATGCAAGAACTAAATTATAAAGCAGAGTTACACTTGTGTCATAAGTAATACACTAACATCTCTTGTTAGTGTTACAGGGAATCTGTGTGTGGAGAACTTTCATCTGGTTAGGGTAATCAGAGAAGAATTATTATTATCATATCTCTGAGCTATAGCCTTATCTAACTGGACAACAATTTCACATGAATGTGTCAGAAGCACTTCAGATTCCAAAATGAAACAAAACAAAATCCAATGTCGAACCCACAGTCTCCCATTTTAAACTGCTTCCTCCTTCAATGTTCTTTGGTGGTATAATCTTGTACTCAGTTCCTTGAGATGAAAATCTGGGAATTATCCTTGACATTTTCTCTTCCTACCCCCTACAATCAACCAATTGATTTATTTTCTAACATACTTTTTATTTTTTTATTGAAGAATAGTTAACACATAATATTAGTTTCAGGTGTACAACATAGTGATTTGACATTAGTGTATATTACGAATTGGTCACCACCGTAAGTCTAGTAGATATCTATCACCATATAAAGTTGTTACTATATTACTGACTATATTACTTATGCTGTATATTATATCCATCAAGTTTTTGAGGAATCTCCATAATGTTTTCCATAGTGGCTGCATCAATTTAAATTCCCACCAATAGTGCATGAGGATTTCCTTTTCTCCATATCTTCACCAATAGTTGTTTGTTGTCTTTTTGATAAAAGCCATTCGGAAAGGTGATATGTCATTGTGGTTTTGATTTGATTTCCCTGGTGATTAGTGATGTTGAACATCTTTTCATGTGCCTGTTGTCTGTCTGCATGTCTTCCTTGGAAAACTGTCCATTCAGGTCATCTGCCCATTTTTTAATCCAATTATTTGTTTCTTTGATCAAGTTGTGTGAATTCTTTAAGTATTTTGGATATTAACCTCTTATCAGACATATCATTTGCAATTATATTCTCCTCTTAAGAAAGTTGACTTTATGTTCAGTTACTAGTTTTCTTTATTGTGCAAAGTCTTTCAGTTTGATGTAGTCCCATTTGTTCATTTTTTTGCTTTTGTTGCCCTTGTCTGAGGAGAAAGATCCTAAATAATATTGCTAAAACTAATGTCAAAGAGTGTATTTTCTATATTTTCTTCTAGGAGTTTTATGGTTTCAGGTCTTAAATTTAAGTCTTTAATCCATTTGAGTTTCTTTTGTATATGGTGTAAGAAAGTGGCCCAGTTTCATTCTTTTGCATGTAGCTGTCCAGTTTTTTTAGCACCATTGATTGAAGAAACTGTCTTTTCCCCATCATATATTCTTGGCTCCTTTGTTGTAAATAAAGCATGGTTTATTTATGGACTCTCTATTCTGTTCCATTGATCTATGTGTCTTTTTGTGCCAGTATCATACAGTTTTGATTACTATAGCTTTGTATTATAGTTTGAAGTCAGGAAGCATGATAATTTCAGGTTTGTTCATCTTTATTAAGATTGTTTTGGCTATTGGGGGTCCATACAAATTTTAAGATTATTTGTTCCAGTTTTGTATAAAATGCTGTTGGTATTTTGATAGGGATTACATTGACTTTGTAGATTGCTTTGGGTACTATGGACATTTTAACCATATTAATTCTTCCAGTCTCTGAGCATGGTATATCTTTCCACTGATTTGTGTTATCTTCAGTTTCTTTCATCAGTGTTTTATAGTTTTCCTAGTGTAGGTCTTTCAGTTCCTTGGTTAAAGTTAATTCTAGGTATTTTATTCCTTTTGATGCAATCATAAATGGGATTTTTTTTTTTTTTTTGCGTTACGCGGGCCTCTCACTGCTGTGGCCTCTCCCATTGTGGAGCACAGGCTCCGGACGTGCAGGCCCAGTGGCCATGGCTCACGGGCCCAGCCACTCCGCGGCATGCGGGATCCTCCCAGACCGGGGCACAATCCCGCGTCCCCTGCATCGGCAGGTGGACTCCCAACCACTACGCCACCAGGGAAGGCCCTGGGATTGTTTTTTAAATTTCTCTTTCTGATCGTTTTTTATTAGTGTATAGAAACACAGCAGATTTGCGTATATTGATATTGTATCCTGCAACTTTACTGATGGCATTTATTAGTTCTAATAGATTCTTGGTGGTATATTTAGTGTTATCTATACATAGTATTATTCCATTTGCAGATAGTGACAGTTTTACTTCTTTTCAATTTGGGTGCCTTTTATTTTTCTTTCTTTTCTGATTGCTGTGGATAGAACTTCCGATACTGTGTTGAATGAAAGTGGCTATAGTGGGCATACTAGTCTTGTTCCTGATCTTAAAGGAAAGCTTTCAGCTTTTCATTGTTGAGTATTATGTTAGCTATTGGTTTGTCATATATGGCCTTCATTATGGTGAGATATGTTCCCTCTGTACCCACTTTGTTGAGGGTTTTTATTATAATTCGATGTTGATTTTTGTTAAATGCTTTCACTGCATCTGTTGAGATGATCATGATTTTTAGCCTTCACTTTGTTAATGTGGTGTATCACGGTAATTGGTTTTTGAATATTGAACCATCCTTGCATCCCTGGAATAAATCCCATTTGATCATGATGTATGATCTTTTTAATGTATTGCTGAGTTTGGATTGCTAATATTTTTGTTGAGGGTTTTTGCATCTATATTCATCAGGGATATTGACCTATAATTGTCTTTTTTTTAATGATATCTATGGTTTTTCTGTCTGGGTAATACTGACCTCATATAATCAGTTTGGAAGTGTTCCTTCCTTTTCAATTTTTGGAATGGTTTGAGACTAGTAGGTGTAAACTCTTCTTGAAATGTTTGGTAGAATTTCCCTGGAAAGTCAACTGGTGTTACAATTTTAGTTGTTGAGAGAGAGATTTTTGGTTACTGAGTCAGTATCATTGCTAGTGAACAATCTGTTAAGATTTTTTTCTTCTTTCTGATTCAATGTTGGGAGATTGTATGTTTCTAGGAATTTATCCCTTTTAGGTGTCAACACCAATTTGTTGGTATATAATTGTTCATGGTAATCTCTTACGATCCTTTGTATTTCTGTGGTTTTGGTTGTAACTTCTCCTATATCATCTCTGATTTTATTTATTTGTGCCCTCTCTCTTTTTTATTGATGAGTCTAGTTTATCAATTTTGTTCATCTTTTCAAAGAACCAGCTCTTGGATTCATTGATCTTTCCTATCATTTATTTTATTTTATATTTTTACATCTTTATTGGAGTATAATTGCTTTACAGTGGTGTGTTAGTTTCTGCTTTATAACAAAGTGAATCAGTGATACATATACATATGTTCCCATATATCCTCCCTCTTGCATCTCCCTCCCTCCCACCCTCCCTATCTCACCCATCCAGGTGGTTACAAAGCACCGACCTGATCTCCCTGTGCTATGCCGCTGCTTCCCACTAGCTATCTATTTTATGTTTGGTAGTGTATATATGTCCATGCCACTCTCTCACTTTGTCACAGCTTACCCTTCCCCCTCCCCATATCCTAAAGTCCATTCTCTAGTAGGTCTGTGTCTTTATTCCCATCTTACCCCTAGGTTCTTCATGACATTTTTTTTTCTTATATTCCATATATATGTGTTAGCATACGGCATTTGTCCTTCTCTTTCTGACTTACTTCACTCTGTATGACAGACTCTAGATCCATCCACCTCACTACAAATAACTCAATTTTGTTACCTTTTATGGCTGAGTAATATTCCATTGTATATATGTGCCACATCTTCTTTATCCATTCATCCGATGATGGGCGCTTAGGTTGTTTCCATCTCCTGGCTATTGTAAATAGAGCTGCAATGAACATTTTGGTACATGACTCTTTTTGAATTATGGTTTTCTCAGGGTATAGGCCCAGTAGTGGGATTGATGGGTCATATGGCAGTTCTATTTGTAGTTTTTAAAGGAATCGCCATACTGGTCTCCATAGTGGCTGTACCAATTCACATTCCCACCAGCAGTGCAAGAGTGTTCCCTTTTCTCCACACCCTCTCCAGCATTTATTGTTTCTAGATTTTTTGATGATGGCCATTCTGACTGGTGTGAGATGATATCTCATTGTAGTTTTGATTTGCATTTCTCTAATGATTAATGATGTTGAGCATTCTTTCATGTGTTTGTTGGCAGTCTGTATATCTTCTTTGGAGAAATGTCTATTTAGGTCTTCTGCCCATTTTTGGATTGGGTTGTTTATTTTTTTGTTATTGAGCTGCATGAGCTGCCTGTAAATTTTAGAGATTAATCCTTTGTCAGTTGATTCATTTGCAAATATTTTCTCCCATTCTGAGGGTTTATGGTTTCCTTTGCTGTGCAAAAGCTTTGAAATTTCATTAGGTCCCATTTGTTTATTTTTCCCATTTGTTTGTTTTCTTTCTATTTCCATTTCTCTAGGAGGTGGGTCAAAAAGGATCTTGCTGTGATTTATGTCACAGAGTGTTAAGTCTGTGTTTTCCTCTAAGAGTTTGATAGTTTCTGGCCTTAAATTTAGGTTTTTAATCCATTTTGAGCTTATTTTGGTGTATGGTGTTAGGGAGTGATCTAATCTCATACTTTTACATGTACCTGTCCAGTTTTCCCAGCAACACTTATTGAAGAGACTGTCCTTTCTCCACTGTACATTCCTGCCTCCTTTGTCAAAGATAAGATGACCATATGTGCGTGGGTTTATCTCTGGGCTTTCTATCCTGTTCCGTTGATCTATCTTTCTGTTTTTGTGCCAGTACCATACTGTCTTGATTACTGTAGCTTTGTAGTATAGTCTGAAGTCAGGGAGCCTGATTCCTCCAGCTCCGTTTTTGGTTCTCAAGATTGCTTGGGCTCCTCGGGGTCTTTTATGTTTCCATACAAATTGTGAAATTTTTTGTTCTAGTTCTGTGAAAAACGCCAGTGGTAGTTTGATAGGGACTGTATTGAATCTATACATTGCTTTGGGTAGTAGAGTCATTTTCACAATGGTGATTCTTCCAATCCAAGAACATGGTAAATCTCTCCATCTATTTGTAACATCTTTACTTTCTTTCATCAGTGTCTTATAATTTTCTGCATACAGGTCTTTTGTCTCCTTAGGTAGGTTTATTCCTATATATTTTATTTTTGTTGCAGTGGTAAATAGGAGTGTTTTCTTGATTTCACTTTCAGATTCTTCATCACTAGTGTATAGGAATGCCAGAGATTTCTGGGCATTAATGTTGTACCCTTCTAATTTACCAAATTCATTGATTAACTCCAGTAGTTTTCAGGTAGCATCTTTAGGATTCTCTATGTATAGTATCATGTCATCTGCAAACAGTGACAGCTTTACTTCTTTTCCGATTTGGATTCCTTTTATTTCCTTTTCTTCTCTGATTGCTGTGGCTAAAACTTCCAAAACTATGTTGAATAATAGTGGTGAGAGTGGGCAACCTTGTCTTGTTCTTAATCTTAATGGAAATGCTTTCAGTTTTTCACCATTGAGGATGATGTTGGCTGTGGGTTTGTCATATATGGTCTTTATTATGTTGAGGAAAGTTCCCTCTATGCCTAGTTTCTGCAGGGTTTATATCATAAATGGGTGTTAAATTTTGTTGAAAGCTTTCTCTGCATCTATTGAGATGACCATATGGTTTTTCTCCTTCAATTTATTAATATGATGTATCGTATTGATTGATTTGCATATATTGAAGAATCCTTGCATTCCTGGAATAACCCCACTTGATCATGGTATATGATCCTTTAATGTGCTGTTGGATTCTGTTTGCTAGTATTTTGTTGAGGATTTTTGCATCTATGTTCATCAGTGATATTGGCCTGTAGTTTTCTTTCTTTGTGACATCCTTCTCTGGCTTTGGTATCAGGGTGATGGTGGCCTCGTAGAATGAGTTTGGGAGTGTTCCTCCCTCTGCTATATTTTGGAAGAGTTTGAGAAGGATAGGTGTTAGCTCTTCTCTAAATGTTTGATAGAATTTGCCTGTGAATCCATCTGGTCTTGGGCTTTTGTTTGTTGGGTGATTTTTAATCACAGTTTCAATTTCAGTGCTTCTGATTGGTCTGTTCATATTTTCTATTTCTTCCTAGTTCAGTCTTGGCAGGTTGTGCATTTCTAAGAATTTGTCCATTTCTTCCAGGTTGTCCATTTTATTGGCATAGAGTTGCTTGTGGTAATCTCTCATGATCTTTTGTATTTCTGCAGTGTCAGTTGTTACTTCTCCTTTTTCATTTCTAATTCTATTGATTTGAGTTTTCTCCCTTTTTGTCTTGATGAGTCTGGCTAATGGTTTATCAATTTTGTTTATCTTCTCAAATAACCAGCTTTTAGTTTTATTGATCTTTGCTATCGTTTCCTTCATTTTTTTTCCATTTATTTCTGATCTGATCTTTATGATTTCTTTCCTTCTGCTAACTTTGGTGGTTTTTTTTTTTCTTTCTCTAATTACTTTAGTGCAAGTTTAGGTTGTTTATTCGAGTTGTTTCCTGTTTCTTAAGGTAGGATTGTATTGCTATAAACTTCCCTCTTAGAACTGCTTTTGCTGCATCACATAGGTTTTGGGTCATTGTGTCTCCATTGTAATTTGTTTCTAGGTATTTTTTGATTTCCTCTTTGATTTCTTCAGTGATCACTTCGTTATAAAGAGTGTATTGTTTAGCCTCCATGTGTTTGTATATTTTACAGATTTTTTCCTGTAATTGATATCTAGTCTTATAGTGTTGTGGTCCGAAAAGATCCTTTATACAATTTCAATTTTCTTAAATTTACCAAGGCTTGATTTGTGACCCAAGATATGATCTATCCTGGAGAATGTTCCATGAGCACTTGAGAAAAATGTGTATTCTGTTGTTTTTGGATGGAGTGTCCTATAAATATCAGTTATGTCCATCTTGTTTAATGTGTTATTTAAAGCTTGTGTTTCCTTATTTATTTTCATGTTGCATGATCTGTCCATTGGTGAAAGTGGGGTGTTAAAGTTCCCTACTATGAATGTGTTCCTGTCGATTTCCCCTTTTATGGCTGTTAGTATTTGCCTTATGTATTGAGGTGCTCCTATGTTGGGTGCATAAATATTTGCAATTGTTATATCTTCTTCTTGGATCGATCCCTTGGTCATCATGTATTGTCCTTCTTTGTCTCTTGTAATAGTCTTTATTTTAAAGTCTATTTTGTCTGATATGAGAATTGCTACTGCAGCTTTCTTTTGGTTTCCATTTGCATGGAGTGTCTTTTTCCATCCCCTTACTTTTAGTATGTATGTGTCTCTAGGTCTGAAGTGGGT
The DNA here is from genome assembly GCF_000442215.2 of Lipotes vexillifer. Classification (NCBI taxonomy): domain Eukaryota; kingdom Metazoa; phylum Chordata; class Mammalia; order Artiodactyla; family Lipotidae; genus Lipotes; species Lipotes vexillifer. The sequence continues at coordinate 2,650,844 of NW_006779050.1, read as the reverse complement.
CTGTTGCAGACAGCATATATATGGGTCTTGTTTTTGTATCCATTCAGCCAATCTGTGTCTTTTGGTGGGAGCATTTAGTCCATTTACATTTAAGGTAATTATCGATATGTATGTTCCTATTCCCATTTTCTAAATTGTTTTGGGTTCGTTATTATAGGACTTTTCCTTCTCTTGTGTTTTTGTCTAGAGAAGTTCCTTTAGCATTTGTTGTAAAGCTGGTTTGGTGGTGCTGAACTCTCTCAGCTTTTGCTTGTCTGTAAAGGTTTTAATTTCTCCATCAAATCTGAATGAGATCCTTGCTGGGTAGAGTAATCTTGGTTGCAGGTTTTTCTCCTTCATCACTTTAAATATGTCCTGCCAGTCCCTTCTGGCTTGCAGAGTTTCTGCTGAAAGATGAGCTGTTAACCTTATGGGGATTCCCTTGTGTGTTATTTGTTGTTTTTTCCTTGCTGCTTTTAATTTTTTTTTGTATTTAATTTTTGACAGTTTGATTAATATGTGTCTTGGCGTGTTTCTCCTTGGATTTACCCTATATGGGACTCTCTGTGCTTCCTGAACTTGATTAACTGTTTCCTTTCCCTAATTAGGGAAGGTTTCAACTATAATCTCTTCAAATATTTTCTTAGTCCCTTTTTTTTCCTCTTCTTCTTCTGGAGCCCCTATAATTCAAATGTTGGTGTGTTTAATTTTGTCCCAGAGGTCTCTGAGACTGTCCTCAGTTCTTTTCATTCTTTGTTCTCTATTCTGCTCTGCAGTAGTTATTCCCGCTATTTTATCTTCCAGGTCACTTCTCCCTTCTTTTGCCTCAGTTATTCTGCTATTGATCCCATCTAGAGTATTTTTAATTTCATTTATTGTGTTGTTTATAGTTGCTTGTTTCATCTTTAGGTCTTCTAGGTCCTTGTTAAATGTTTCTTGCATTTTCTCTATTTCCAAGATGTTGGATCATCTTTACTATTATTATTCTGAATTCTTTTTCAGGTAGACTGCCTATTTCCTCTTCATTTGTTAGGTCTGGTGGGTTTTTATCTTGCTGCTTCATCTGCTGTGTGTTTTTCTGTCTTCTCATTTTGCTTATCTTACTGTGTTTGGGATATCCTTTTTGTAGGCTGCACGTTTGTAGTTCCTGTTGTTTTTGGTGTGTGTCCGCATTGGTAACGTTGGTTCAGTGGGTTGTGTAGGGTTCCTGGTAGAGGAGACTCGTGCCTTTGTTCTGGTGCATGAGGCTGGATCTTGTCTTTTTGGTGGGCAGGTCCACGTCTGGTGGTGTATTTTGGGGTGTCTGTGGACTTATTATGATTTTAGGTAGCCTCTTTGCTAATGGGTTGGATTGTCTTCCTAGTTGTTTGGATAGGGTGTCCAGCAGTGTAGCTTGCTGGTCATTGAGTGAAGCTGGGTGCTGGTGTTGAGATGGAGATCTCTGGGAGATTTTCGCTGTTTGATATTATGTGGAGCTGGGAAGTCTCTTGTGGACCTGTGTCCTGATGTTGGCTCTGCCACCTCAGAGGCACAGCACTGACTCCTGGCTGCAGCACCATCCCCAAGGCTGAGAATAAAAGGGATAAAAAGTAGAACGAAAGAAAGAAAGAAAGGGGAGAGAGAGAGAGAGAAGGAAAGAGAATAAAATAAAATAAAGTAAGATAAAATAAAATAAAGTTGCTAAAATAAAAAATAATTATTGAGAAAAAAATTTTTTTAAAAAGAAAAAAAACAGATGGATAGAACCCTAGGACAAATGGTGAAAGCAAAGCTATACAGACAAAATCTCACACAGAAGTGTACACATACACACTCACAAAAAGAGGAAAAGGGAAAAAATAATAAATCTTGCTCTCAAAGTCCACCTCCTCAATTTGGGATGATTTGTTGTCTATTCAGGTATTCCACAGTTGCAGGGTACATCAAGTTGTTTGTGGAGCTTTAATCTGCTGCTCCTGAGGCTGCTGGGAGAGATTCCCCTTTCTCTGTTTGCACAGCTCCCGGAGCTCAGCTTTGGATTTGGCCCCACCTCTGTGTGTAGGTCAGACCGGATGGAGTTAAAGGAGCAGCTGCTTTGGGGGCTCTGGCTCACTCAGGCCGGGGGGAAGGAGGGGTGCGGATGCGGAGCGAGCCTGCGGCAACAGAGGCCGGCGGGACGTTGCACCAGCCTGTGTCGTGCCGTGTGTTCTCCTTGAGAAGTTGTCCCTGGATCCCGGGACCCTGGCAGTGGTGAGCTGCACAGTCTTCCGGAAGGGAGGTGTGGAGAGTGACCTGTGCTCGCACACAGGCTTTTTGGTGGCGGCAGCAGCAGCCTTAACATCTTATTCTCGTCTCTGGGGTCCGCACTGTTAGCTGCAGCTCGCGCCCGTCTCTGGAGCTCCTTTAAGCAGCGCTCTCAATCCCCTCTCCTTGCGCACCAGGAAGCAAAGAGGGAAGAAAATGTCTCTTGCATCTTCGGCAGGTCCAGACTTTTCCCTGGACTCCCTCCCAGCTAGCCGTGGTGCACTAACACCCTGCAGGCTGTGTTCACGCCACCAACCCCAGTCCTCTCCCTCTGCTCCGACCGAAGCCCGAGCCTCAGCTCGCAGCCCCGCCCGCCCTGGCGGGTGAGCAGACAAGCCTCTTGGCCTGGGGAGTGCCGGTCGGCACCGATCCTCTGTGCGGGAATCTCTCGGCTTTGCCCTCCGCACCCCCGTTGCTGTGCTTTCCTCCGCGGCTCCGAAGCTCCCCGCCTCCGCCTCCCGCAATCTCTGCCCGCGAAGGGGCTTCTAGTGTGTGGAGACTTCCTCCTTCACAGCTCCCTCCCGCTGGTGCAGGTCCCATCCCTATTCTTTTGTCTTTGTTTATTCTTTTTTCTTTTGCCATATCCAGGTATGTAGGGAGTTTCTTCCCTTTTGGGAGGTCTGAGGTGTTCTGCCAGCTTTCAGTAGGTTTTCTGTAGGAGTTGTTCCATGTGTCGATGTATTCTGGTGTAGTTGTGAGGAGGAAGGTGATCTCCGCGTCTTACTCTTCTGCCATCTTCCCCGTCTCTCTCCATTTTATTTAGTTTTGATATCACTTATTTCCACTCTTTATTATTTCCTTCCTTTTACTAACTTAGAACTTTATTTTTTTCTTCTTTTTCTAGTTCCTTTAGATGTAAGTTTTGATTGTTTATCTGAGATTTTTCTTTTTTCTGTAGCCAGGTTTTTATTGCTATAATCTTCTCTCTCAGAACTGCTTTTGCTGTACCCCATAGATTTTGGGGTTTTGTGTTTCAGTTTTCACTCGTTTCAAGGTATATTTTGATTTCTTCTTTGACTTTCTCAGTGACCTGTTGGTTGTTCAGTAGCATGTTGTTTAGGTGCTACATGTTTGTGTTTTTTTGCAATTTATTTTTTATAGTTGATTTCTAGTCTCAGAGCATTGCATCAGAAAAGATGCTTGATATGATTTCCTTCTTCTTAAATTTTCCAAGACTTTGTGTCATAGTATGTAATCTCTCCTGGAGAATGTTCCATGAGCATTGTCAAGAATGTGTATTCTGCTGCTTTTGGATGGAATGCTCTCTCTATATATCTGTTAAATCCATATTTGTCTAATGTGTCTTTAAGGACAGTTTCCTTATTGGTTTTCTGTCTGGATAATCTGCCCATAGATGTAAGTTGGGTGTTACAGTCCCCTCCTAGAATTGTGTCACTGTCAGTTTCTCTCTTTCTGTCTTTTAATACTTGCTTTAGGCACTTAGATGCTCCTATGTTGGGTGCATATATATTTAAAATTGTTATATCTTCTTCTTGGATAGATCCTATGATCATTATGTAATGTCCTTGTTTCTTCTTAACAGTTTTTGTTTTAAAGTCTATTTTGTCTAATGTAAGTATTGCTATCTCGACTTTCTTTTGATTTCCCTTTGTATGGAATATCTTTTTCTATCTCCTCACTTTCAGTCTGTGTGTGTCTTTAGATCTGAAGTGAGTCTCTTTTAAGCAGCATATATAAGGGTCTTATTTTTGTATTCATTCAGCTAGCCAGTGTCTTTTGATTGGAACATGTAGTCCATTTACATATAAAGTAGTTGTTGATAGGTATGTACTTATTACTTTTTCGTTAATTTTTTTTGTAGCTTTTCTTGGTTCCTTTTTTCTTCTTTTGCTTTCTTGTGATTTGATGACTATGTTTAGTGTTATGCTTGGATTCATTTTTGTGTGTATTGTGTGTATCTATTATAGATTTTTGGTTTGTGATTACTGTGATGTTTGTATATAGCAATCTGTACATATACGTGATTATTTTAAGTGGCTGATCTCTTCATTTCAAATGCATTTTAATAATCCTGCATTTGTACTCCTCCCTTTCATGTTGTTTGTGACATTATATTTTACATTTATTTTTTGTGTAAAAAACTGCTTATTGTGGATATAGATGGATATAGATGATTTTACTCCTGTGTTTTAACCATTCTACTAGCCTTATATTTCTACTAGCTTTATATTTATAGTTGATTTACTACCTTTACTGTATATTTGCCTTTATTTGCCTTTACCAGTGAGATTTTTCCTTTTATTTTTTTCAGATTTCTACTTGTAGCCTTTGCTTTTTCACTTAGAGAAGTCCTTTTAACATTTCTTATAAAGGTTTAGTGGTGCTGAACTCTTCTAGCTTGTGCTTGTCTGTAAAACTTTTGTTGTCTCCATCAAATAGGAATGAAAGCTTTGCTGTGTAGAGTATTCTTGGTTTTAGGTTTTTTCCTTTTATCACTTTCAATATATCATTGCCATTCCCTTCTGGCCTGCAGAGTTTCTCCTGAAAAGTCAGTGATAGTTTTATGGGAGTTCCCTTGTATGTAACTTGTTGTTTTTCCCTTGCTGCTTTTAATATCTTGTATGTAACTTGTTGCTTTTTGCTGCTGCTTTTAATATTCTTTATCTTTAATTTTTGCCATTTTAATTACAGTGTGTCTTGGTATCATCCTCTTTGGGTTGATCCTGCTTACAACTCTATGTGCTTTCTGGACCTGGAGGTCTGTTTCCTTTCCAAGGTTAGGGAAGTTTCCAGCTATTATGTCTTTAAATATGTTCTCTGCCACTTTCTTTCTCTCATCCCCTGGGACCCCTGTAATGCAAATGTTAGTACGCTTGATGTTGTCTCAGATATCTCTTAAACTGTCCTCAGTTGTTTTTGTTTTTGTTTTTCTTTTTTCTGTTCAGCCTAATTTCCACTACTGTTTCTTCCAGTTTGCTGATCCATCCTAATCTGCAGTTGATTCCTTCTAGTGTATTTTTTATTTTACTTACTAAGTTTTTCACATCTGTTTGGTTCTTTATATTTGTTAAAAACTTCTAAGTTCTATCTCTTTATCCAATCTTTTAACAAACTTTTAAAATATTTTTACAATATAATTACCTTGAACTCTTTATCAGGTCAATTGCTTATCTCCACTTAGATGATCTTCTGGAGTTTTATGTTGTTCCTTCATTTGGAGCATATCTCTTTGTCCTCTCATTTCGCCTAATTTGCTGTTTTTATTTCTACACATTTGGTAAGTCGGTTATGTTTCCAAACTGTGGAGAAGTGGCTTTTTATAGGATACTTCCTGCATCTTGCAGCAGCACACTCTCCTTTATTCTCTATTGGTGCCCCCTATGTGAGCTGCATGGGTCCTTCTTTTTTGGCAGGCTGACTAATGTTAGTGTATGGTAGGTGTGGCTGACCTCCTGGTCCAGTTGGTTGCTAAGTTCTGTCTTGTGCAGAGGCTGCTGGCAAGGTCACAAGGTGACTGGCTGTAGATCCCCAAGGGGTCCCAAGGCTAGTGTTAGCCCACTGTTGGGCAGAGCCGGGTTCTGGGGTGGATATTTGCAGAGCCAGGGATCCTGGATCTAGTGTCGACCTGCTAGTGGGTGGGGCTGGGGCCCAGGGCTAATGCCAGCCCACTGGTGTGTGGAGCTCGGTCAATGGGTTGCTGGCTGCAGAGCACTGGGGGTTGGTGCACTGGTGTATGGGGCCATGTCCTGGGCCCCCTGGTGGACAGGGCTGGGTCCTAAGGCAGCTGTGGGTTCAGGGGGTCTTAAGGCAGCTGGCTTGCTCATGAGTGGGGCCGTGTCCCCACCTGGCTAGTTACTTGATCTGAGACCTCCCAGTTACTGATACTGACAGGCTCTTGGGTGGGGCCAGGTCCTGGTGCTAATAAGCTAGAGGGAGGACTCCAGAATGTTACTTGCCAGCACCTGTGTCCTCATGGTAGAATAAACTCCCCAAAATGTCTGTCACCAGCATCCGTGTCTCTACTGTAAACTCTGATTGTCTCCTGCCTCTCCGAGAGGCTCTTCAGGATCAAGAAGTGGGTCTGACCCAGGCTCCTTTCAAATTACTGGTTTTACCCTGGGTCCCGAAAAGTGAGGGTTTTGAGTGTGCCCTTTAAGAGTGGGGTCTGTATTTCCAATAGCCCTCTGGGTGTCCAGAAAGTAAGTCTTGCTGTCCTTCAAAGTCAGATGTTCTGGGGGCTCAACTTTCTATTACAGGAGCTCCAGGCTGGGAGCCTGATTTAGAGCTTGGACCCCTTGCTCCTTGGGGAGAAATTCTGCAGTTGTAATTATACTCCCATCTGTGAGTCTTCCACCTGGGTGTATACCACATCTCTGCCCCTCCTACCTGTCTCATTGTGGTTCCTATAGTATGCACATAGGGATGCATATATCCTTTCAAATTATAGTTTTGTCTGAATATATGGTCATGAGTGGGATTGCTGGGTCAAATGGCAATTCAGTTTTTAGTGTTATGAGGAACTTTCATACTGTTTTCTGTAGTGGCTGCACCAATTTACAGTCCCACCAGCAGTGTAGGAGGGTTCCCTTTTCTCCACACCCCCTCCAGCGCTTGTTATTTGTGGAGTTTTTAATGATGGCCATTCTGACCAATGTGAGATGGTACCTCATTGTAGTTCGGATTTGCAGTTCTCTAATTATCAGTGATGATGAGCATCTTTTCATGTGCTTGTTGGCCATCTGTATGTCTTCCTTGTAGAAATGTCTGTTTAGGTCTTCTGCCCATTTTTCGATTGGGTTGTTTGTTTTGTTGTTATTGAGTTGTATGTACTGTATGTATATTTTGGAAATTAAGCCTGTATTGGTTGCATCGCTTGCAAATATCTTCTCCCAGTCTGTAGGTTGTCTTTTCATTTTGTTTATGGTTTCCTTTGCTGTGCAAAAGCTTATAAGTCTAATTGGGTCCCATTTGTTTAATTTTGCTTTTATTTTTATTGTCTTGGGAGACTGACCTAAGAAAACATTGGTATGGTTTATGTCAGAGAATGTTTTGTCTGTGTTCTCTTCTAGGAGTTTTATGGTGTCATATCTTATATTTAATAAGTCTTTAAGCCATTTTGAGTTTATTTTTGTGTATGATGTGAAGGAGTGTTCTAACTTCATTGATTTGCATGTGGCTGTCCAACTTTCCCTATACCACTTGCTGAAGAGACTGTTTTTTCTCCATTTTATATTCTTGCCTCCTTTGTCGAAGATTAACTGTCCATAGGTGTGTGGGTTTACTTCTGTGCTCTCTATTCTGTTCCATTGATCCACATGTCTGTTTTTTTGCCAGTACCATGCTGTTTTGTTTACTGTAACTTTGTAGTATTGTCTGGGAGAGAGTTACGCCTCCTGCTTTGTTCTTTTTCCTCAGGATTGCTTTGGCAATTCTTGGTCTTTTATGGGTCCATATAAATTTTAGGATTATTTTTTCTAGTTCTGTGAAAAATGTCATGGGTAATTTATTAGGGATTACACTAAATATGTAGATTGCTTTGGGTTGGGTGGCCATTTTAAGAATATTAATGCCTCCAATCCAAGAGCATGGAATATCTTTCCATTTCTTTGAATCATCTTTAATTTCCTTTATTAATGTTTTGTAGTTCTCAGCATATGTCTTTCACCTCCTTGGTGAGGTTTGTTCCTAAGCATTATTTTTGGATGTTATTTTAAAAGGGATTGTTTACATTCCCTTTCTGATATTTCATTGTTAGTGTAAAGAAATGCAATTGATTTCTGTAGGTTATCTTATATCCTACTACCTTGCTGAATTCATTTTTCATTTCTAGTTTTTGTGTGGAGTCTTATGGTTTTCTGTATATGGTATCATGTCATCTGCATATGACAGTTTTACCTCTTCCCTACTGATTTGAATACCTTTTATTTCTTTTTCTTGTTTCATTGCTGTGGCTAGGACTTTCAATACTATGTTGAATAGAAGTGGTGAGAGTGGGCATCCTTGTTCCAGATTTTAGCAGGAAGGCTTTCAGCTTTTCACTTTTGAGTATTATATTGGCTGTGGGTTTGTCATAAACAGCTTTTATTATGTTAAGATATGTCCCCTCTATACCCACTTTTTTTTTTTTTTTTTTTTTTTTTTTTTTTTTTTTTTT
>NW_006779050.1:2544872-2642450 GCF_000442215.2 Lipotes vexillifer | reverse complement strand
CACTGTTGTGGCCTCTCCTGTTACGGAGCACAGGCTCCGGACGCGCAGGCTCAGCGGCCGTGGCTCACGGTCCCAGCCGCTCCGTGGCATGTAGGATCCTCCCGGACCGGGGCACGAACCCGTGTCCCCTGCATCCGCAGGCAGACTCTCAACCACTGCGCCACCAGGGAAGCCCTATACCCACTTTTGTAAGGGTTTTTATTATGAATTGTTGTTGAATTTTATCAAATGCTTTTTCTGCATCTATTGAGAGAGCATGTGGTTTTTGTCTTTTGTTGATGTGGTGTATCACACTGATTGATTTGCATATTGTGAACCATCCTTGTGACCCTGGGACGAGTCCAACTTGGTCATGGTGTATGACCTTTTTTTTTTTTATGTGCTGTTGGTTTTGTTTTGCTAACATTTTGTTGAGAATTTTTGAGTCTATGTTCATCAAAGATATTGGCCTGTAATTTTCTTTTTTGGTAGTGTCTTTGTCTGGTTTTGGTATCAGGGTGATGGTTGCTTCATAGAATGTCTTTGGGAGTGTTCCTTCCTCTTCAGTCTTTTGGAAGGGTTTGAGAAGGATTGGTATAATTTCTTCTTTGTATGTTTGGTGGAATTCATCTGTGAAGCTATCTGGTCCTGGATTTTTATTTGTAGGGAGTTTTTTTTTTTTTAATTAAAGATTCTATTTCATTTCTAGTAATTGGTCTGTTCAAGTTATCTATTTCTTCTTTACTCAGTTTTGGTGGGCTGTATGTTTCTAGAAACTTGTGCATTTCTTCTATATAATTGGTATATAATTGTTCATAGTATTCTCTTATGGTTTTTTGTATTCCTGCGTTATAAGTTGTGATTTCTCCTCTTTAATTCCTTACTTTGTTTATTTGGGTCTTCTCTCTTTTCTTCTTGGTGAGGGTGGACACAGGTTTGTCAATTTTTATAGCCGTTACTTTTAACTCTTTATCTGGTAAATTGCTTATCTCCATTTCATTTATTTATTTTTTTTTCTGGGATTTTGTCTTGTTCTTTTGTTTGGAAGGTATTCCTTTGTCCCCTCATTTTGCCTAACTCTCTGTTTGATTCTACGCATTAGGCATATCAGCTGTATATCCTGATCTTGAAAGGGTGGCCGTATGTAGAAGGTGTCCTTTGGGACCCAGAGGCACAATATCCTCTGGTCATCAAATCCAGGTGCCTCAGGGGTATCCCTTGCATGGGCTGTGTGCACCCTTCTGTTGTGGTTGGGCCACAATTGCTGTGGGTGTGCTGGTGGGTTGGGTTGGCACCCAGGTCAGCTGGTTGTAAGACCTGGCCTGAACTGCTGTGGATGCCTTGGTGGGGGTGTCTGGTCCCAGGCTGGCTGTGTACAAGGCTTTGTTGTGACTGCTGTGGGTATACTGGCAGTTGGGGCTGGCTCTTTGAGTTACTGGCTGCAAGGCCCAGCCATGATTGTTGTGGGTGCACTGGTGTATGGGGTTGGGCTTCCAGAATCTGAACCACTTTGAAGGTACATTGGTGCCAGCCAGGTCTGCTCACCGTGTGGGGTGGGATGGGAGCCATTTGAGGTGGGCATGTTGGACAGGGAAGATCCTCAGGGAAACATTATCAGGGTGGGACACCTGTTGTTAGCCAGATTAATGGAGAATGACAGAAATGGTGCCTGCCAGCACTGGGCCAGCTGGGTGGAAGGAGAGTAAACATAAATGGTACCTGCTAGCACTTCTGTCCCTGGAGAAAATTCCACCAGATCCCTGCCCCTTTTGCATATGCCCTAAAATTCATCAATAAATCTCTGTATTATATGTAACGTGCTTTTTAAGCTGCTATCTTTGTGCTAGCACTTACAGTGAGTTTGCATGAGCCCTTCAAGGATGGTGTCTTTGTTTCCCACGGCCCTCCAGCTCTCCCAGATATAAGCCATGCTGGTTTTCAAAGCCAGATGTTATGGGGGCTCACCTTCCTGGTTCAGGTCCACTGGACTGAGGAGCCTGATGTGGGGCTTGGACCCTGTGCTCCTCAGAGGCAACCTCTGCAGCTGTCATATCCCTCCTGCTTGTGGGTTGCACACTTGAGGTGTGTGTTCTGACTAGACTGTGTCCCTGCCCCTCCTATCCATCTTGATGTTGCCTTTTCTTTATATCCTTAGTTGTAGAAAATCTATTCTGTTAATGTTCAGGTTGTTCTCAGAGACAGTTGTTCTATGTATAGTTGTAATTTTGGTGTGTCTGTTGGAGGAGGTGAGCTCAGGGTCTTTCTACTCTGCTGTGTTGATCCAGAATCTGTTTTAACATTTCTTTTTTAAAAAAATAAATTTTATTCATTTATTTATTTATTTTTGGCTGTGTTGTGTCTTCGTTGCTGTGCACGGGCTTTCTCTTGTTGCGGTGAGCGGGGGCTACTCTTCGTTGCAGTGCGCAGCCTTCTCATTGCGGTGGCTTTTCTCATTGTGCAGTATGGGCTCTAGGCGTGCGGGCTTCAGTAGTTGTGGCATGCGGGCTCAGTAGTTGTGACTCACGGGCTCTAGAGCACAGGCTCAGTAGTTGTGGTGCACAGGCTTAGTTGCTTCGCGGCATGTGGGATCTTCCCGGACCAGGGCTTGAACCGGTGTCCCCTGCATTGGCAGGCGGATTATTAACCACTGTGCCACCAGAGAAGCCCTTTTAACATTCCTTGAATCCCTTCTCTTCTCATCAGTCTTACTAACAATGTCTCGTTGATTAGAGCGAGCTCCTCATTGACCTTCCTGCTCCTAAGTTTTGACTCCTTGATTCATGTGGCACACAGTCATCAGATTGATCTAGTTAAAATGCAGGTACGGCCATGTATTTCCCTTTTTGAAATTGCTCAGTGATGTATCATCTGCCGGCTAACGTTCTATTACTTCACATTCTGTGTTTTTTCATGACCTTGTCCTTGTCTAACTCTCCAACCTCAAATCTTAACAACCATTATACCAAAATTTATGCTCAACAACAGCAAATTGTTTGTAGTATGACTTTGCTCAAAACTCCCCTGTTATTCTCAGTGGTCACCAACTCCAGTAAACCTTCCTGTGGCCACTGCCAATCAGCAAAGTGATGTTGTTCTCTTGTTTCACGAGAGTATGCTGTTTCTGCATTGTTTTACTATCATATATGATAGTTGACTATCATGTCTTCCTCATCTACCAGATTGTGAGATGTTTTAGTCCAGGGATGCTTTGGTCAGTTTATACCCCAGCATCTAGTACAGTGTCTGACACAGAGTAAGCACTTAATGAAGTGGGTCTTATAGAATGGGGAGGATTTTAATGAAAGCAGCCTTTCCCCTTTCTGTATTGTATTAGCAAGACAGGATGATGTGCCCTGGAATGGATTAGAGGATAAACATTTTTCCTTTGTTCCTAAAAAACAAGGGATGCATTCCCTAAAAATAGCTTTAAACCATTGAAGGATAGTCAGTGAGACTGTCATAATCTAACTTATATTAGAGAATCAGACAGAAATCAGTAAGAATTCTCTTACAATATTGTGATTTATATCACGTTTAATGTGATATTGTTAATTAATTTTTAATGTATAGTGGCTGACAATCTACTTCACAAAAAACCCATTTCTGGCTTTCTTACATTTGATTTTCTCAGTTCTCCTTAGTCCCTTCCCTAGAGGAACATCTAGGGGGAATAGAAAGTCAAAAAGTGACTTCATTTGCTAATTGTCATTGGTTCTATTCCAAGCATCTACTTTGGTGGTGAATGTTGAAATTATTTGATTGAACTGGTAGTTAAAATTATTTGTGGGTTTTAAATATCTGAGATATTCCTTCTTTCAGTTACATGATGGGCAGATGTGTCTTTGGGTGTCATATGGCCTGAACTCATATAATATCAGAGACTATTTTTTAAGAAAGCAAACATAAAATTAAGAATATAAAATTAAGTACACAAACTTCAGAAGGATTAATGCCAGTGAGGAGTTCTATAACTTAAGATTCAATTATCTTCATGGTAAATCTGTACATGCTAGAATTTAAGTAGAAATATCAAAGTATTATTCACTTTTACTATTTCTTGTTTTCATTTCAGTGCTCCCTTCAGACTTGTCTTAGAGGTATCCTGGTGTGAAGACAGCTGAGCTTAGACAACATAAGTGACATCAGTGGATAGGGATTCTAGTTAATAACTAGAATAAAAATGAACTCATTCTCCCTTAAATCAAGAAATTCTAGCTCTTAATTCCTGTACAATATCTATGATCGGGAATGCTGCTTGCTGATTCCAGAATCTACATCTTCCACATCATGGCAAATAATACCGTATCAAGGCCATATTACTTGTCTCCATTTCCCACAAGTGTGTAAGGTAACCAAAAAGTTTTAGTACTATCCTGTGACATTCTTGAAGTCATGTCAGCTGGGTCAGTCACTGCAAAGCTGTGACTAGGTTGTGTTATTATTCTAGGTTATTCTAGGATGTGTTCAGCACCTAAACTAATACAGAAAATATCCCAGACATAAAAGAACTCTGCATCTCATCACATTTGCTTGTCCCAATGAACACATCTTTGAATATAGACTTTTTTTTTCTATTTCTTTATTTTATTTATTTATTCATTTGGTTGTGTTGGGTCTTCTTTGCTGCATGTGGGCTTTCTCTAGTTGTGGTGAGCGGGGCCACTCTTCGCTGCGGTGCATGGGCTTCTCATCGCGGTGGCTTCTTGTTGTGGGGCACAGGCTCCAGGCGCGCGGGCTCCAGTAGCTGCAGCACGCAGGCTCAGCTGCTCCACGGCATGTGGGATCTTCCCGGACCAGGGCCTGAAGCCGTGTCCTCTGCATTGGCAGGTGGACTCCCAACCACTGCACCACCAGGGAAGCCCTAGAATTTTTTTTTTTAGAACAGTTCTGAAGATAGTACAGAGAGTCCCCATATACCCTGAGCCAAATTCTTCCTATTATTCACATTAATATATTCACATTGGCCTGGTACATGTATTACAATTAATGAAGCAATACTAAGACAGTATTAGCTAAAGTCCATGCTTTATTCAGATTTCCTTAGGTTTTGCATAATGTCCTTTTTTTAGTTCTAGGATACCAGCCAGGATAGCACATTACATTAACTTGTAATTTCTCACTAGGCCTCTCTTGGCTGTGACAGTTTCTTAGACTTTCTTTGTTTTTGACGATCTTCACAGTTTTGAGGAGTACTGATCAGGTATTTTGTAGGATGCCCCTCTATTGGAACTTGTCTGATGTTTTTTCTCATGATTAAACAGTATTTATGTGTTTGAGGGAGAAAGACTACAAGAATAAAATGTTATTCTCATCACATCATATTAAGGGTATATGCTATCAACCTGATTTATCATTACTGATGTTGAATTTCATCACCTGGCTGATGTGTGGGTCAAGCTTCTCCTCTGTAAAGTACTTATTTTTTCTCTCCCTTTCCGTATTATATTCATTGGAAGGAAGTCACTATGTACAGCCTATACTTAAGGAATGAGGAGTTATATTTCCCCCTATTAAGGGGGTAGTATTTACATAAATACTTCAGAATTTTTCTGCATGGATCAATTTCTCTTATTCCCCATATATTTATTTATTCATTCATTTATATAAATATGGAGCTCTGAATATTTATTTTATATTTTGGGTAATTATCTAACACTACTTTATATTACTCAGATTGTTCCAGCTTTAGCCACTCGAATCTCTTTCATTTGGCACCTATGCTTCTTTGATATACCCTCATCAATGTGAGTTTCTCCCTCCCTCCTTCTTTCTTTCATCTTTTGGTCTTTCTCTGTCTTTCTTTCTTTTCCAGACACATCATGTATATTTCCTGCCCCAGTCCTAGAGTCAGCCATCTATCCAAGGAGCCCTGGTTTTTTTAATTGGAGAATGGTATTAGAATCCAAGATCTGGATCTGTGCATTCTCTTTGCATGTGAGGAATCATTTCTTTTAGGCCCTGTCATCTGACATACCAAAGAAATATATACGTATCTTAACAGGTCTCTATACACAGACCTCTAGATATTTCTGTATGTAATAATCTGCATCTGCATGACCCTAAACATGGCTTCTTATTGATGTCTTCAATTCCAGTGCATTACACATGGATCATTCAAGGCTCTTCACCTTGCTTGTCTGTAAATTCCTACTCCAATAGTGAGAAACCTGGCTGTTACTATCCACCATCCATTTACTTAATTGTTCAATTCCAGTACACATGTATAATAGTGTCAGACTTGTTAACACATACTCCTATGGAAAACAACTTAATAACTAGGATATAATACTTATGTGCAGTTCATTTTGCCATAAGTTTTACAAATTCCATGCATTTCCAGTTACTTAGGCACGTGCAAATACCCCAACCCTTTCATTGAGTTCTTTTTTCCCCATATATTTGTAATAAACTAGATCTTTCTTTCATAGCTTCATTTCTCTTTGGGATCCCATTACTTCCTGAATTATTATTATTATTTTTTTTTATTTTTCGCGGTACGCGGGCCTCTCACTGTTGTGGCCTCTCCCGTTGCGGAGCACAGGCTTCGGACGCGCAGGCTCAGCGGCCATGGCTCATGGGCCCAGCCGCTCCGCGGCATGTGGGATCTTCCCGGACCGGGGCACGAACCCGTGTCCCCTGCATCAGCAGGTGGACTCTCAACCACTGTGCCACCAGGGAAGCCCCCCTAAATTATTTTTTATTTGCATACATTAAGGTTCACTTTTTGTGCTGTAAAGTTCTTTTCATTTTGATGCATAATGTCATGTGTCAATGATAGTATCATTCAGAATAGTTTTACCACCACCAATAAGCACATTTTAATAATATTATCTTGTCTTTGGTTGCACGAAATCATTCTATAACCATGTTTATGTACTTCGTCTAAGGTTCTATGAGCCTGGAAGAAAGAAATCTTGGCAATAATTTAAAAAAACCAAATAGAGAGAACTCCTATACACATCCAAAATACAATTGCTTCAATATTAGTGGTCTGAATTCACAAAATAAATAATTTTCACTTCGAAAGTTGTGTTCCCAACTCTTCGTGTAAAACTTCCTCGTTTTCCTGTGTAAATTGTGAGCTCCAGGGAGCATTTTTTTGACCACCCTCATATCCAACATGCCCAGAAGGCCAGAAAACCAAAATGGAAACAAATGTACATCCTGTACAAGTTCAAGTTGTTTCTTTACCTTGTAAAAACATACCCAGGTTGGTGCAATACAAATATTCTACAGTGCTCAGCAATTTTTTTCTACTTTTGGAAAACAGTGGACTAAATATATCTACTGCAACTTTTTTTTTTTAATAATAATAGATCTCAACAAATGGAGAAGTGGAGATGTCACAGTGAGACCCAGTCACTGGTTTATGCTTTACTTATATTAATTGATTTAATAGTCATAATAATTGACTTAATATTCCTAACAACCATATGATGTGGGCACTACTTCTATTCTTACCTTATAGATAGGGAAACTGAGGAGCAGAGGTTAAGTAAATTGCTCAGTCACGCTGATATTTGTTTACTCAAGTAAGCAATGGACATGACTGCTAGAAACTCAAGTGATTCTCTTATTCTTTCACCAGACAAACAGTACCCTGGAATTATTTTTTGGAGTAAGAAATGTCTCAGCTTTTGTCTCAAGTAAGACTGTAATGATATGAGAGAATATTTGGGGCAAACAGCATGGCTCCGTTGGAATATTGACAGTGTCCTTTGTTTGCCAGATGTGGTTACGGTCTGGAGAAGATTGCACAACATCTGTCGGACAAAACTTTATTTGAGAGAGTGGAACCGGAGAATGGATATATACTAATAACCAGATATCCGGCTTCCCAGAGAATTATACTTCATTGCACAGGAAAGACAAGCAGCTGGCTTTTGCATTGTGCAATGTGCTTATACTGCACTCCAAAACAACCACAAAGACCACAGCATTAGATTATGACAGCTCTTGAAATTTAACTGTCTCTACTAATAAACATCAATTTTTAACAACCAAGTGCTTTTTTAAAATGTGCTTGTAATAAACAAGTGTGAACATTAATGTATGTACTGTGGATCAGTGTAAGCTTAATAGTGTATATATAATCCAACCGCCAAGCAAGGAGTGTTCCTAAGATTCATTCTGCAAAATGAGTGAAATTTAAGTATGAAGAAGAGTATTAGAGAAAGTAGGAGAGTTGCAGTATATGTGGTAAAAACAGTAGAAACCAACGTAAAAGTAGAAGTTCCAACCGGGTAATGATGTTCAGAGAAATCCAGAAATGAGAAGATACTTAAAATAGTCCTAAAATGCCTTTCTTAAACTTGGCTAGTCACATTGGTGGCTTGGATTTTTATCAAGTATGAATTACCTCAACATACTTCTCTTCCTCTAATTTTATTTTTATCTTTATCATTTTCTTCTACCCTCCCATTGTAAGGGAAGAAATGTATAGAATAATACCATCACCTGAGAAGGTTCCCTCATGTCCCCTCCTAGTCAATTGCCAAAAAAAAAAAAAAAAGTACATTGGGTTCTTATGCCTCTGGGTCTGCTCCTATGGGCCTTGCTCAGACATCCCCTTCTGCTAGGTGAATTCTGAACCATCTAAATTTTAGGGGTCCATCCCCAGTATCATCTTTTCTATAAATAGTATTTCCCCTTTCCTAGCTTTGGGAAGGAGTCCTTCCTTTTTTGTGTGCTCATAAAATTTTGTTACCATTAGCATTTTCACCTGGGAAACTGCTAGAAATGCAAATTCACAGACCTCACCTAAGACCTACTGAATCAGAAACTGGGGGGATGGGACCCAACAATGTATGTTTTTTTAACAAGTTGTTTATGATCCACACTCAGCTTTAGGAACCACTACTTTAGAGCTCTGTGACTTTGCAAAAGTAGTTTAATTTCTCTAAGCCTCTATTTCATTATCTGTATAAATGGGAATATCATCACCTCTTCATAGTTATAGATATGGGATACTGTATTAGGTAAAGAGTAGATGGAAAAAATATTATTATGATATTTATTATTAGTTTGTCATTGAGGTTGTTAGACTGTTTGCCAAAACATGTAGTTCAGGAATCCTTGATAATGGGTGAGTGATTTTGTAATGTTTTCTAAATACACAAAGTATCACACCATAAAAGGAAAAGAATGATAAATTGAACTGTATAGCAGAAACTCCACAAATAAATCCAACAGACAAAAAAATTAACATGCTACCGGTCATATTTCATTAGAGTAAGTTTTGTGTCCCTTTGAGTAAAAGTCTGTGTGTCTCTTAGAAAAAAGTTAGTGTCCGTTAAAGGACCAGTGCTTAGTGTAGAACCTAGTGTATGGTAGGTAATCTATAAATATCTTTTGAATGAACAAACAGATAAAAAATAGTAACACATGAATTATTTGCTGTTTCTGAGCTGGATTCTATTTATCACAGAGTCTTAAAAATTATTTAGTGCCTTTTGAAAATTCATGAAAAAGCACCATTTCTTTGGTAGTTGCTACCATTTCCACCTCTATGCTTAAATGCCAAAACATGCCCCATATCCTATCCTTTTTCTATTCCAACTCCCTCATGACACTTCGGGATTTCCTAAAGGGAGCCATAGGAGTTTGCTCTAATTTGACCACCTTTAAGGTAGCTGACATAAGGCAGTGCCCAAATGGAGGTGATAAGTTGAGATCTGAGATGCAGGTATCACTGCTCTTTTTCTTCTTCCTGTTTTAACTTTCTAAATGTCTGATAACCACAGAATACTGGGAATATAATTCAACATTATGAATGTCTACCAGCTTGTGTTGTCTGCTTCTCCTTGTTTTGGCTAAACTAGTACTCCTAGTTAGATACTTGTGTATTACTGTTTCAGCTAAAATGATAATAGACAATTGAAAGCTGTATGAGGAGAGTACTTATTATCTGGTTTTTCTAACAAGGAGGGTTATCTAGGGCCTTCAATTTGTGTTGGGAATTTGGGGATGGGGTCCTTTCCTTGAGCTTTAGAGTCCTGTTTGCAAAAAGCTTCTATTACATTTTTGTTTTTTTTTTCCTCCAGCAGACCGATTATCGTTATAAAGACAAAGACTGTAACATAAGAGGATAGGGAAGAGAAGATTAAACCTAACTAGGGAGATTGGGATAAACTTTTCAGAGGAGGAGTTTTTTGTTGTTGTTGTTGATTCCTAAGTGTAGGTAGCTCTTCAACCAACAGAAATAAGAGGAAGCTAAAATTGAGCAGAGGAAAGTGTGAGGAAAGTCATGGAGATAGGAGAGAGCAAGGTGTGCTAAGGAATGGTGAATAATGTAGTGGTGGGAATGGGACAGGTGTGCTAGGTGATCAGGTTGGAAAATGGGCTCTGTCAGATTGAAGAAGGCCTTCCTTACACATTTACAAACGTGAGCTCCACGTGCAGTAAGGAGTCACCAACGAACCGACCATAGGAGTCCTGAAAGTCAAAGAAAGGAGCTTTTGTTTCTAATAGTTTTTCGACGTCAGTTCATGCTAAACTTTTTTTTTTTTTTTTTTTGTGGTATGCGGGCCTCTCACTGTTGTGGCCTCTCCCATTGCGGAGCACAGGCTCTGGACGCGCAGGCTCAGCGGCCATGGCTCACGGGCCTAGCCGCTCCGCGGCATGTGGGATCTTCCCAGAGCGGGGCACGAACCTGCGTCCCCTGCATCGGCAGGCGGACTCTTAATCACTGCGCCACCAGGGAAGCCCCATGCTAAACTTTTTAAATTTTTATTATTTTTTCATCTTTATTGGAGTTTAATTGCTTTACACTGTTGTGTTAGTTCCTGCTGTACAACAACGTGAATCAGCTATATGTATACACATATCCCCATATCTCCTCCCTCTTGCATCTCCCTCCCTCTCACCCTCCCTCTCCCACCCCTCTAGGCGGTCACAAAGCACCGAGCTGATCTCCCTGTGCTATGCAGCTGCTTCCCACTAGCCATCCGTTTTACATTTGGTAGTGTATATATGTCAAGGCTACTCTCTCATTTTGCAGATGTAGAGAAGGGACTTGAGGACACAGTGGGGGAAGGGGAAGCTGGGAAGAAGTGAGAGAGTGGCATGCTAAACTTCTGTTCTTATGTCTCTGAGATAGCCTGTTGTAGCCTTGAATGAACTCTTGTAACATGAAGTGGTTTGGATGGGTTTCTGCTCCTTGCCAAAACAAACAAATAAAAATATTTCACTTAGGATACTGTGATGATTAATTTTATGTATCAGCTATGTTGGCCTGAGGGATACCTCGACATCTGGTAGAACATTATTTCTGGGTGTGTCTGTGAGGGTGTTTAGGGAAGAGATTAGCATCTGAATCGGCAGACTGAGTAAAGAAAACCTGCCCTCACCAATGGGGTGGGCATCATTCAATTCATTCAGTAACCTCAGTAGAATAAAAAAGGAGAGGAAGGGCAAATTCTCTCTCTTCTTGAGCTGGAGCATCCATCTTCTTCTATTCTGCAATATTGGAGCTCCAGGTTCTTGGGCCTTCACACTTGGACCAGGACTTACATTATGAGCTCGGCAGATCATGGGCCATCTTAGCCTACGTAATGGCATGAGCCAATTCCTATAATAGATCTCCTCTTTACATATATCTGTATATATCCTGTCAGTTCTGTTTCTCTGGAGAATCCCGACTGATATGCGTATGAGATGGTCCGTTTTCCTGTAACAGCTCATATTCTCTAGTTTCCTTACTGTTAAAAGCATATTGATCAAGCACACTGACTCTGGAGTCAGAATGCCAGTGTTCAAATCCTGACCTACTACTTACCTTGAATAAGTCACTTAGCTTCTCTGTGCCTCAGTTTCCTCAGTTGTAGATGAAGTTTTAATAATTCTTCCCTCCTAGGGTTGTTGTGAAACTTTTAAAATGTATTATATGTTAAGATATTAGAAAAATGCCCAGTACATAGAAACTTTTGATAAATGTTAGCTATTACAATTTAAGGCTACCAAAGGAAACCTTTATTTCAAGAGAAATTATTCTGGAAAAATATTTGTAAAATAAGAGATTGTTCTCTTTTCCTTTTAACTTGTAGTGAACCAGATGACTATTGTATTTTGAACTAAGGCAATGTGGTAAAAGACATTCCCATGATAGAAAGAAAAGGATGGTGTGCTGGGCATAAGAAGCAAGGGGGTGGAGAGATGTGAGTATGAAGGAAAGAGTGTTTCAGAGACAACTTTTTTTCCCAAGGAGTAAACAAGCCCCATATGAAATGTTTTGAAATGTGCAGATGTTAGATCGTGTTTTTATTATGTAATCATACTGTCTTGAAGCTAGAATAAATTGCTTTCGTTGCTTATCTGTTTGTAAAAGAATCTAAACAATATCACCTCTGAACTACCTTCAGGTGTGTCCAAAGAACATCAGTCTGTGAAAATTCTAAGACTGGTTCTATGGTATGTGACATTTGGAAAATGAGGGAAACACCTTCAGGATTTACCAACTGACCTTCCAAAAGTACCTCCTGACCACTTTGCATCTTAAAACTGTTCGAAGATTCCTTTCTTTTTGGCGGAACCCATGCAGCATTATATGCTGCTTCAATTGTCAGTCTTTCCTTCTCATTGTAAAAGAAAGAGCAATTGGTTTAAGTGCCTTGCAAATAAAAAAAAAATTCAATTGGTACGTTTTGCCTTAGTTTTTATATGGATTCTTCAGTTCTAGTTTTTCAGTCCTTTCGCATATTTGCCAAATTACCTTGGAAATTCCTCCCCACCCCCACCCCATTAATGCAACTACAATTTCTGGTATTTTTTATCATAGCAGTGATTTTTGACAGCCATGGGTCGTAGCGTTCTGAGACATCCTGGACCAATTAATAATGTCTGAGTTTGATTTTAGCCGTCTTTGCATGTGTATGGAGACTACTTTTTCTGTCTTTAGTACAGCCATTTTCCTTGACTGCTAAAAATGTTGCTTTGTTTTTGCTTTATTACTATTATTATTATTATTTTTTTATTTTTGCACTACGCGGGCCTCTCACTGTTGTGGCCTCTCCCGTTGCGGAGCACAGGCTCCGGACACGCAGGTTCAGCGGCCATGGCTCACGGGCCCAGCCGCTCCGCGGCATGTGGGATCTTCCCGGACCAGGGCACGAAACCATGTCCCCTGCATCGGCAGGCGGACTCTCAACCACTGCGCCACCAGGGAAGCCCGCTTTATTACTATTATTACTTTGTTGTTTTTGTTGTTGTTGAAGGGTCACTCACAGGTGGTTAATACAAAAATATGAGATGATATGCAACAAAGGAAGCAAAGATCTATTTCATCTAATATATTCCCACTCACGGCGGATAGAAAAGCATATGGTATAACCCTGATATTTATGGAGTGGTCATGTAAACTAAATGTTTAACAAAATCTATAAAACAAGATACCTGTACTCATAGATGAGTTGCTCCAGAAGTTAATTTAAAACAAAATCTTTTGTGTTTTTCATTTATTATGAAGTAATTTGTACCATTTCCACAGATAATTTTAGTTGTTTTCACATGGGTACATGCCTATTGCATTTGAATGAAATCACAGAGGAAAGAGAATATAGTTGAGTTATTGTAAGCTTTTCAAGTAGTTTATTGCCAGTACTAAAATTTTTGGAGATAGGATTCCAAAGAACACCAGCAGAATCTGTTCACTTTAAATATGTATCTTCTATGGGACTCTTTGTTATTGTGAATCCTGCCTTATCTTTATACCCCTCTCAGTGTCTGCCACACTGTATATTCTCAGTATATGTAAAATAATTCTGCTTTTAAAGTATAGATCTGGGTTAAAGATACGGAATTAAGTCAGCAGTTTGAAAAATTCCTCTCTATATCTCTCTGCATTTTATCTGCTAGAGTGAATGCAACAGATAATCATGAAGCAAAAAATTGTAAGATAGAAAATAAAGCCAGTGAGTGGACAGAGATAAGATGTGCTTTACATGCGAAAAATGCTGGGTTGTTTTTTATTTTCTTTAACATGTTTAGATGTAAAATTTTATAATTTGCTTTCTTTGAGAAGTCGTGTGTCAATCAAATATATTCAGAAAGAGCATATTATTTGATCTGATAACTGGGTGACCTAAATAAAATAATATCAACTCATAGTTCATCTTTTCAAAAAAATTATTTAGCTATTTCCATATTAATTGCAGCGTCAGTAAATTCCAAAATTCCAATTATTTGTAATGTAACCTGTGAACTCTCATAAATAGCATGTATATGTATATATACATACATATATATATACACAAATGTAATATTTGACTACATAGCTACATTATAGCTTTATTTCAGCTTACTTTTACTTTCAGAATGGATTTAACCCAATTATCTATGCCTTAATTTTTTGTAACACAGTATTAATAATCCCTCTTCATAAAATGATCCTAAGGCCATACAATATTGAAAAACAGTTTTTGGGTTATGGAAAAACTTTCAGTTAACACAGCTACAGTGTAAAATTTATCTTATTGGCTTCTAATTCATTGGATATAAAGGAATAGGGATGATACATATAACAGCCCCTGATAAAGTACTTCGCTTAACTGACCCCTGTTCTTCAGGTGTGTTAGATAAGCATTCATTCAGTATACAGACCTGGTCTCTTAATAAATAATTTAAGTCAATTTTATAGGGATATAGTTTATATTCAATAAAATATCTCTATATTAAGTGTACAGTTTGATAAGTTTGACACATGTGTACCATAATCAAGACACAGAAAATTTCTATCATCATCAAAAGTTCCTTAGGGTTTCTACATCAGTAATACCCCAGTCCCCTCCTGGCCTAGACAACCACTGATATGCTTCCTTCCTGTCACTATAGATTAGGTTTGCCTTTTCTAGACTTTTATATAAATGGAATGATAAAGTATGTATTCTTTTGGGTTTAGCTACTTTCACTTAGCGCATTGATTTTTTTTTTTTTTTTTTTTTTTCGGTACATGGGCCTCCCACTGCTCGGGCCTCCCCCATCGTGGAGCACAGGCTCCGGACGCGCAGGCCCAGCGGCCACGGCCCACGGGCCCAGCCGCTCCGCAGCACGCAGAATCCCCCCGGACCGGGGCACGAACCCGCATCCCGTGCATCGGCAGGCGGACCCTCAACCACTGCGCCACCAGGGAAGCCCTAGCGCATTGATTTTGAGTGTCATTCATGTTGTGCATATCAGTAGATTGCTCCTTCTCATTGCTGAGTAGTATTCCATTGTATGGGGGACCTGACAAGACCAAGAGAATGATATAGCAAGAACCTGGATGTCTTGTCATATTTTTCACAGCTAAAGCTATCAGAATATGAAAGGATTTTTGAATGAGGGAGAACAGTTTGTGTGTGCAGAACCCTGAGAATAGCATGGACAGACCTAGGGAGACCCTGGCTGCCTCTGACACCCTCACAGAGGGCCTGTGACTGTTGGATTTTACCACACTTTCTGAATCCATTCACCATTCACAAGTTCGTAGACACTTGTATTATTTCCAGGTTTTGTCTATTATGAACTCAACTGAACCTTCATGTGCAGTGTCTTTGTGTGGCTATATGTTTACATTGCTCTTGGGGAAATATTTAAGGATGCAGTTGATGGATTGTATGGTAAGTGCATGCTTGACTTTTTCAGACATTGCAAAACTCTTTTCCAAGGAATTTGTGTCATTTTACAGTCCTGCCAGCAATTTATGAAAGTTCCAGTTGCTCCACATTCTCATCAACATTTGCTATTATCAATCTTCTAAATTTTAGTCTTATTGTACTTTTCAATTGGCGTTTCCCTTATGAGCATGGTGATGGTATCTTTTCATATGCTTGTTTGTCATTTGTATATAGTCATTTGTGAAGTTTCTGTTCCAATCCTTTGCCCGTTTTTAATTTGTTGCTTAATTTTTTTTAAACATCTTTATTGGAGTATAATTGCTTTACAATGGTGTGTTAGTTTCTGCTTTATAACAAAGTGAATCAGTTATACATATACATATGTTCCCATATCTCTTCCCTCTTGTGTCTCCCTCCATCCCACCGTCCCTCAAAGATGAAGTAACTTTGATACTTTGGCATCATTCACATTTGTCTTCTCTCTCTCTCAGATATATATACATATGTATGTGTATGTATACACACACACACACCTTACACATTTATGTATATTATGTATTTTTGGACAGGAAGTCATTCATAAGAGTACTGATGTTGGACTCAGGATACATATATTCTGACTCTAAACTGGTAACATATTGTATGCACAATATATTATAGCTCCTTCCATTTTTTTTCTTGATTTCTGCAACTTTCTTCAAGCCCAAAATAACCTTGACCTTTCTCACTACAGATGGTTGTACTTAGGGACACTGGCAGTGAACTTGGGGATATTGGTTTCAAATGTCACCTCTGTAGAGGAAAGGAGGAAGGTTCCAAAAGAAGAATGAGGGGCCTACAGTCTTTTAAAACTTGAACAATTAACATATCATGACAAATCCTTCCAGATGTTTTTAATTTCTAAAAATACATGGGTTGGTACCACAAAGATATTTATTTATTTATTTATTTACATATTTATTGGAGTTTAATTGCTTTACAATGGTGTGTTAGTTTCTGCTTTATAACAAAGTGAATTAGTTATATATATACATACGTTCCCATATCTCTTCCCTCTTGCGTCTCCCTCCCTCCCATCCTCCCTAGCCCAGCCCTCTAGGTAGTCACAAAGCACTGAGCTGATCTCCCTGTGCTATGTGGCTGCTTCCCACTAGCTATGTATTTTACGTTTGGTAGTGTATATATGTCCATGCCACCCTCTCACTTTGTCACAGCTTACCCTTTTCCCTCCCAATATCCTCAAGTCCATTCTCTAGGAGGTCTGTATCTTTATTCCTGTCTTACCGCTAGGTTCTTCATGACATTTTTTTTTCTTAAATTCCATATATATGTGTTAGCATATGGTATTTGTTTTTCTCTTTCTGACTTACTTCACTCTGTATGACAGACTCTAGGTCCATCCACCTCATTACAAATGGCTCAATTTCGTTTCTCTTTATGGCTGAGTAATATTCCATTGTATATATGTGCCACATCTTTTTATCCATTCATCCGATGATGGACAATTACGTTGATTCCATCTCCTGGCTATTGTAAATAGAGCTACAATGAACATTTTGGTGCATGACTCTTTTTGAATTATGGTTTTCTCAGGGTATGTGCCCAGTAGTGGGATTGCTGGGTCATATGCTAGTTCTATTTGTAGTTTGTTTTTTTTTTGCGGTACACGGACCCCTCACTGTTGTGGCCTCTCTCGTTGCGGAGCACAGGCTCCGGATGCGCAGGCTCGGCGGCCATGGCTCACAGGATCAGCTGCTCCGTGGCATGTGGGATCTTCCCAGACCGGGGCACGAACCTGTGTCCCCTGCATCGGCAGGCTTAAATTCCATATATATGTGTTAGCATACGGTATTTGTCCTTCTCTTTCTGACTTACTTCACTCTGTATGACAGACTCTAGATCTATCCACCTCATTACAAATAGCTCAATTTCGTTTCTTTTTATGGCTGAGTAATATTCCATTGTATATATGTGCCACATCTTCTTTATCCATTCATCCGACGACGGGCACTTAGGTTGTTTCCATCTCCGGGCTATTGTAAATAGAGCTGCAATGAACATTTTGGTACATGACTCTTTCTGAATTCTGGTTTCCTCAGGGTATATACCTAGTAGTGGGATTGCTGGGTCATATGGTAGTTCTATTTGTAGTTTTTTAAGGAACCTCCATACTGTTCTCCATAGTGGCTGAACCAGAACCCACATCCCCTGCATCGGCAGGCGGACTCTCAACCACTGCGCCACCAGGGAAGCCCTATTGTTTCTAGATTTTTTGATGATGGCCATTCTGGCTGGTGTGAGATGATGGCTCATTGTAGTTTTGATTTGCATTTCTCTAATGACTAATGATGTTGAGCATTCTTTCATGTGTTTGTTGGCAGTATGTATATCTTCTTTGGAGAAATGTCTCTTTACGTCTTCTGCCCATTTTTGGATTGGGTTGTTTGTTTTTTTTGTTATTGAGCTGCTTGTAAATTTTGGAGATTAATCCTTTGTCAGTTGCTTCATTTGCAAATATTTTCTCCCATTCTGAGGGTTGCCTTTTGGTCTTGTTTATGGTTTCCTTTGCTGTGCAAAAGCTTTGCACTTTCATTAGGTCACATTTGTTTATTTTTGTTTTTATTTCTATTTTTCTAGGAGGTGGGTCCAAAAGGATCTTGCTGTGATTTATGTCATAGAGTGTTCTGCCTATGTTTTCCTCTAAGAGTTTGATAGTTTCTGGCCTTACATTTAGGTCTTTAATCCATTTTGAGCTTATTTTTGTGTATGATGTTAGGGAGTGATCTAATCTCATACTTTTACATGTCCAGTTTTCCCAGCACCAGTTATTGAAGACACTGTCCTTTCTCCACAGTACGTTCCTGCCTCATTTATCAAAGATTAGGTGACCATATGTGTGTGGTTTCATCTCTGGGCTTTCTATCCTGTTCCATTGATCTGTATTTCTGATTTTGTGCCAGTACCATACTGTCTTGATTACTGTAGCTTTGTAGTATAGTCTGAAGTCAGGGAGCCTGATTCCTCCAGCTCCGTTTTTGGTTCTCAAGATTGCTTGGGCTCCTCGGGGTCTTTTATGTTTCCATACAAATTGTGAAATTTTTTGTTCTAGTTCTGTGAAAAATGCCAGTGGTAGTTTGATAGGGACTGCATTGAATCTATACATTGCTTTGGGTAGTAGAGTCATTTTCACAATGTTGATTCTTCCAATCCAAGAACATGGTATATCTCTCCATCTATTTGTATCATCTTTAATTTCTTTTATCAGTGTCATAATTTTTTCTGCATACAGGTCTTTTGTCTCCTTAGGTAGGTTTATTCCTAGATATTTTATTCTTTTTGTTGCAATGGTAAATGGGAGTGTTTTCTTGATTTCACTTTCAGATTTTTCATCATTAGTGTATAGGAATGCCAGAGATTTCTGTGCATTAATTTTGTATCCTGCTACTTTACCAAATTCATTGATTAGCTCTAGTAGTTTTCAGGTAGCATCTTTAGGATTCTCTATGTATAGTATCATGTCATCTGCAAACAGTGACAGCTTTACTTCTTCTTTTCCGATTTGTATTCCTTTTATTTCCTTTTCTTCTCTGATTGCTGTGGCTTAAACTTCCAAAACTATGTTGAATAAGAGTGGTGAGAGTGGGCAACCTTGTCTTGTTCCTGATCTTAGTGGAAACGCTTTCAGTTTTTCACCGTTGAGGACGATGTTGACTGTGGGTTTGTCATATATGGCCTTTATTATGTTGAGGAAAGTTCCCTCTATGCCTAGTTTCTGCAGGGTTTTTATCATAAATGGGTGTTGAATTTTGTCGAAAGCTTTCTCTGCATCTATTGAGAAGACCATATGTTTTTGCTTCTTCGATTTGTTAATATGGTGTGTCACGTTGATTCAGTTGCATATATTGAAGAATCCTTGCATTCCTGGAATAAACCCCACTTAATCATGGTGTATGATCCTTTTAATGTGCTGTTGGATTCTGTTTGTTGCTTAATTTTTTATTGAGTTTTACAAGTTGTTTACATATTCTGGATAGAAGTTCTATATCAGATATATGAATTGCAAATATCTTTTCCTACTCTGTGACTTTAATTTTCTTATTTGTTTCTTTGGAAGAGCAGAATTTTAAAATTACTGTTGCTCCAATTTATCATTTTTTTACTTTCTGATTGGTATTTTATGTCTACCCATTTCTGGAAATTTTGCCTACCTTGAACATTTTCCTCTTGTTTTCTTCTAAAAGCTTTGTAGTTGTAGATTTCATTTTTAGGTCAATAATATGCTTCAAGATAGTTTTGTTTATGATGTGAGAGAAATTCTGAGCTTTATTTTTTGCACATTGATATCAAGTTCTGGCAGTCATAAAATCTATCCTTTGCCCCATTGAATTACCTTGTCGTTTTTGTATCAAATCAATTGACCTTCCAAGAATCTGTCTGCTTCTGGACTCTAGTCTGTTTCATTGATAGGTCTATGAATATTGCATTGTCTTATTACTCTGCTCTCATAATAAGTTTCAAAAGCTTGTAGTAGTACTAGTCCTGCAACTTTTTTTCAGAATTGTCCTTTGGATTTCCATATACATTTTAGAATCAGTTTATCAATTTCTCTTAAAAGTCTGATAGGATTTTGATTGGAATTGCATTGAATCTATAGATCAATTAGAAAAGATTTTCTATCTTAAAAATAATAGTTCTTTCAATCCATATTTTTAAAAATCTTTAAATTTTATTATCAATACTAGGTAGCTTTTAATTGACAGGTCTTGTACCTATTTTGTTAAATTTAATTTATTTAATTATTTTCTGAAAAATAGAATTTAGAAAATTTTATTTTGTAATTGTTGATAAATAGGAGAAATCCAGTTGATTTTTTTTTTTTTTTTTGCGGTACGCGGGCCTCTCACCGCTGTGGCCTCTCCCGTTGCGGAGCACAGGCTCTGGATGCGCAGGCTCAGCGGCCATGGCTCACGGGCCCAGCTGCTCCACGGCATGTGGGATCTTCCCGGACCGGGGCACGAACCCGTGTCCCCTGCATCGGCAGGCAGACTCTCAACCACTGCGCCACCAGGGAAGCCCCAGTTGATTTTTAAATATCGACCATGTATCTTGCTATCTTTCTAAACTCACTTATTAGCTCTAATAGTATTTTGTAGATTCTTTAGGGTTTTCTACATAGTTAATCATGTTGTCTGAGAATAAAGACTGCCTTACTTTTTTCTCTCCATTTGGCATGCATTTGAAGATTCAGTTTCACTATTTTCTAGCTTGAAGAGTTGCTGACAAAAATTCTTTGATCATTGTTATCTTTGTTTGTATGAATTGTATCTCTTTTTGTCCTAGCTGCTTTAATTTTTTTTTCCTTATAAATGGTTTCTGGTAGTACGATTATGATATATCGTATTTGGGTTTCCTTTATGTTTATCCTTTTTGGGGTTTTTTGAGTGTCTTGAATCTTTAGGTTTATAGTTTCATTAAATTTGAAACATTTTGACCATGTGTATTTCTTTGTTCAACCAGTCAGTGTGTCTCTGTTCAATTTTTTATTTTTATTTTTTGCTTCTGTTTTGATTGTTTTTGTTGCTATGATCTCAAGTTCACTGAAATTTTCTTCTGCAGTGTCTAATCTGCTTTTAACCTCATCCAGTGAAACTGTCATTTCAGATTGTATTTTTCATCTGTTAAATTTCCATTTTATTTGTTTTTATATCTTTTGTTTCTCTTATCACTATGTTTTCCTTTAATCCTTGACCATGGAGAGCATATTTTTAATAGCTTTGTTTTTAAAGTTCTCTGTAATTTTTGAATCTGTTTTTATTGACTGAAATTTCTCCTGCCTTACAGGTCACATTTGCCTGCTTCTTAGCATATTTAGACACTGGACATTATTAATGTTGCATTATTAAGGGTCCAGATCTTCTTTTTTTTTTTTTTTTGCCGTACGCGGGCCTCTCACTGTTGTGGCCTCTCCCGTTGTGGAGCACAGGCTCCGGACGCGCAGGCTCAGCGGCCATGGCTCACGGGCCCAGCCGCTCCGCCGCATGTGGGATCTTCCCGGACCGGGGCATGAACCCGTGTCCCCTGCATCGGCAGGCAGACTCTCAACCACTGCGCCACCAGGGAAGCCCCAGATCTTCTTAATATTTATTTGAAGAGTGTTGGGCTTTGCTCTGGCAAGCAATTAAGTGACTTATAAATTAACTTGATCATTTCAGTATCTCAGTCCTGTGCTATCCTCTAATGAGAACAAGGTTTTTTTTCCTTTCATGTATTTTGTTCAGTTTTATAGCTTATTTATAGCTGGAGGGTAAGTCAGGGGACTGTTTATCCATCATAGCCAGTTGCAAATATCTTACCGGTTAGATTTTCCTAGAAAAACATTCAACATATTTTGGTCTTTTTCCTTTTAAATAGACTCCATGTTGGTTATTATTCTCTTATAAAATAGTTTTTCCATAAACTAGATTTAAATTAGATTATATAAATTAGATTTGTCCTTTAGAGGGAGGGTAATAGTTTAGATTTCACCTTTTCCAGTTATGATCACACTTCACCTTTGCATCTCTAAATTACATGAATTGGAATTTTGAGTGTTCTAGATCCCTCAGTTACTCACTTGTCACTGGTTACTTCTTTAGGTAGCCAGTTTTGTCATTTAAAAATATTTTATCAGTTTAGTTTTCAGAAGGTGATAGTGTTTCCCTTTTCCTCCAAGTTCTTTTCAGTGCAGGGGAAATGGTGACTTCTCAACTGCTTTAAAGTATAGTTTGTCTGAATGTATTTACTTCAGAGCTTCTTAAGCCATGGTGTAAAACCTCCTTTGAGAAAAGTTATGGAATGTTTATGAGTGCTGCCTAGAAATTATTTTCAGTACACGAGAAGAGGTTATCTTGCATAAGTGTCTTTGGTTTTGGGTTTTTATTTTCAGCATTTCTGGAAGCGGAAAATTTTAAGTCAAGATTGTCAGGAAGTTCTTGTTGGTACCCCACTGTATGTAGGGTAAATACCATTTTAGGATGCATTGCATTTTCTCCTTTGCCATATTTTCCAGGAAAGCATCTGACACTCATTGATGAGTGACTTAGACCAGGAATAAGATCCCTGTTTTCTCTGCCAGAAGTGCCTAGTGGGTCTCAGAAGATCAGGAAGAAGGGCCGTGTGTGTGTGTGTGTGTGTGTGTGTGTGTGTGTGTGTGTGTGTGTTGATACATCTTATCTGTAAAAAGGTGGATTTTGCAGAACAAAGACCTCATTGTCGACTGAGATGTCCTCGTTTATTATAGCAAACCACTAGGAATTTGAGGTTAAGATAACTTTGATTTTCACTGGATAGGCTCACCCTTACTCAATATTTGGTGGTACTGGAGATAAAGGTAACACTTACCATACTTGATCCATTAAAAAAATATATATGTTAAGATTGTATCAAATTTTAATTAGTTTTAAAAAGTCTAACTCCTTAGATTTTCTCAAACTCCATTATATATTTCTTAGATCCCTGTGGCCAGAACTGCAGTACATTAGTCTAGATTTATATTCACCGTGATTTTGCACAAAGGTAGAATGCTTTTTGTTAGTTTTACAGTATCTGAGCTGATTTCCAACCATTTGTGAATTAGTTTGTCTGCAAAACTTTTGCTATAGATTATTTCAGGGAAATAAATGAAATTATTTACTGTATTTTTTCACAAGGAACATAGCTAAGAAATTAGATCCTATAATCATTTTAAGTAGAATTTAGCCATTTTCCCTGAAATTTATCACCTTGTCCACTCTCAGTGTCACCTGTGGCTGCTCAATGCATTCCTGTACTCACATGAGCTACTCAGTGGCTATTTCGTTATCTAAAAGAGCTAAGTACCATGTGTAAATATAGAAATTATTAGTGACTTTTCTTTCTCCTCCGTTTTTGTTTATTATCTTTAAAAATTTTACCTAAGATTGTTAGAAGAAATTCACTACAATTCTCTATGCAAAGAAGTACATATATTATCCTATTCTTGTTTTCCTTCTAGTTATTTCACTAGGGCAAATAATTTTGTTTTCCAGTTCTATAGAGACAGAAATTTTCTGTATAGTTTTTGTTAGGATTGCATATAAATAAGAAAATCACTTCTGGTGACTTTATATTGTCCTACTACGTTTTTACTTTCTTAAACTCCGTAATATTTGTCACATACTTACAGTTGAATTGGAAATAGTTTCTGCAGAATGCCAATTGCCTTTTCCCTATAAGGTTTTGCTTTCTTAAATGTTCAAAAGGCTTATTACTTCATTTCTATCCTACTGTGTTCCTTGGCATGGAAATGACTCGTCCTGCAGTTTTCAGGGTCAAATCCTGAGTCATTTTTGTAAATGACAGATCACAAAGGCTATCTACTAGTCAACATCAGTACTACAGTTTTATGCTTGAGGTGTTTCAAAATTGGACATGCCTATGATATTGGTATTTGACTATATCTGATTTTATTAGTTAGGTCTACTATCATTTGCGTATTTACCACTGTTAAATTTAGAATCTTCTACTTTGCCTGTTTAATGTAAGGGTCAGACGTTTCGAGGAGGGTATATTGCTTAAGATGAAAAATTGGCCCAGACTAGATACCTCTAACTTTTTAAACTATAACATGTGGTGGGAAATATATTTTACATCACAACTCAGTACATAAACACATGCATGCATACAGAGCTGAAGCATGGTTTCATTAAACTATATGTGACACACACTCAGACGTTCTCTCTTCTATTATTTTGTTAAAAAATGCTGGTCTCATGTAAATTGACTTCATGACTTACACAATGGTTGTTGCCAGCAGCTTAAGAAAATTTGCCTAGACAACATTTAAAGTTATTTACAATTCTGAAGTGTTATGAGTCTGTGGTAAAAGGTTTTTTTTTCCTTTTACTTGGACCGTTTTTGCTGTTGTAAAGTCCACATAACATAAAATTTACCATTTTAGCTGTTAAAACACACAATTCAGTGGCATTTAGTACCCACAATGTGAGTATCTCTATTCAACTTTTTTCAAGCAACCTCTTCCTGAAAATAGCTTCTAATTTTCTTTCATGATTTCCTCTTCCAGGCTTCTCCAAACTTTTCCACTTAAATTTAACTGCCCTTATCAGAGCTTGAAATTATTCCAAATAAGCTTGTAAGTACATCTTGGAAAGACAACAGAGTAGCACATAGGCCTCTGGATAAATTTGTGGCTAAATAAACAAGTAGGGACAAAAATATAAGACTGGACATGGTGGGTCCACAGAGATTTTGAGGACAGTGCCATACTGTTCTCATAATGCAGCTGAAGAAGTGTGAAGAAATGTGTCTGAGGAAAGGAATGCTTCTTTAATTATAATTCATTCCTCATACATGAAAAGAATCAAGATACATTTTAGTGTTTATGATGGATCTCTTCATAGAGAAAAATCAACCCACTTTTCTTTATAATAGCTAGTTTTCACCAACCATATCTGATATTTGAATAGAATCTTCCCAGGAATGGAAGACACTTGTTAGAGCTTGGTGGTGGTCAAAACAAAGCCACATCCTGGTTTATGTGATGGCAAATGCTGGTGGATTAGGCCATCTAATGAGGTAATGGAAATGCACTGTTTTACATAATCCTTAGAGATACACCAAATTATATTTTTACTTCTATGTATAAATATTGTATTAAATGCTAAAGTGCTTGATGGCTTTCATTTTCTTTTCATTTTGGCAAATATAGGCAAAAAAGTTTATTATTTTCCTTCCATCTGTAGGCTGCTTACTCCATTGTGCACTATAAATTCAGTATTTGGCTTCCATAGCTTTCTTTTCATTGAAGTGTCACACTTCATTTTAACTTGAAAATTGATGTTTTGCTGTGTCTCAAAAGAAAGAAAAAAGCTTGAACAAAAGGGCAGTGATTTTTATTCTAATAATTCTGAGAAAGCCCATAGAAATAGTAGATCTTTTTGCTTTTGCCTTGCGCCATATGTAATGCATGACAGACTGGTCTAAACAACTATCATCAAACCATTCCATTTCCATAATGTAATGTGACTATATGTGCTTAAAAACAAAAATAAAGAACTCTTTCCATTTGGAAGGACATTGACACTGCCCTTTAGTTTCTTCTGGATGCAAAGTGGTCCTTAGCTTGTCTCTTCTAGATAGATTCAAAGTTCCTGGCTTATGAAAGTGACATAATGTCATAAATTTAACTTGCCTTCCAGAAAATTACTTCTGAGATGATAGACTCATTTTTGCTGCCTGCAGAAATCATTAGATGAATAATTCCTATTTTGAACATTATGTTTGTTACAGGCTCTTCTGGGAGGTCTAGACCATTTTTCATAAAACAAAAACAGGACCTTGAGAGTACTTGCTAGTTGATGACGTTCCCTGCTTTAGTCTTCTTCATCCATCCAGTAATTCTGTGCTGAGCATATCCCACTGTGATTTTCATGAAGCCCCTTTTCAATTGACTATGCCAGAGTCTTTGGCTGATCTGGAAGATTTTGCAAGACTGACTTCATTAAAAAATTTTTTCCTGATTATTAAAGCAATGCATATTTATTATGAGTGTTTTTTTTCAATAGAGAAACATAGAAAAAAAAATCCAGGGGAAAATATCACTCATAATCCCTCTGCCCAGAAGGAATAGTACTAAACTTTTGACCTAGTTCCATCTTAGTTTGACTTTCTGCTGGATTGGTCCACTGATCTACCACTGTTGGGAATTTTGGATGTGCTAAGGAAGACTCTTCTGAAGTGTTGAGAAAATATCTTCCCTTATCAGAAGTCAATCAATTTAGGCCTTAAAATACTACTTATCAAGTACATGGTATGTAGTATTGAATGATACTCACATTCATTAACTAGAGAAAATGAGAGAAATAATGCACAGAGATGGGATAAGAGAGTGCTCAAAAGACCATTTTATTCTTGGCAACCATACAGGTTACATTAATGAGAGTGAAGTACTATGGACAGGGAGAAATGTTTGAAGATGACTCTCTGTCTTAATGTTACTATTTTACATAACTGTGGGTGGCAAGGAAGAAGCAGGGAGGGACACAGTCTCCCTGGCTGGCTACTCTCATCTATTCCCATTGCTCTATCTCCTGTGTATATGTTGACTTAGCTCAGTAATTACAGCTCCAGTCTTTTACCCTGAGTTCTAGAGTTGTATATTCAGTAATACCAAAGCAAATATATTATCTCTCCATTTTTGTCTCCTTCAAAGGAAAAAAAAGAACAAATACCAAACGTCTATTCATTTTGTTTCCTGTCAGTGAATCATGTTGCTACCTACCCTGTCATCCAAGCCAGAAGTCTAGAAATTATCCTAGAATCTTTCTTCTCCTTTATATCCCCACATACAGGTTTGATATAGTATTTGCTCCTGATTGTTTCTTGATTAGTTCATCTCCTTTACCATCACTACCCCCTTGTCTATAACCTATTCATTGCTGCGTGCCCAGTAGCCAGCACAGTACCCTGCCACATTAGTCATTCAGGCAATGTTTTTAGACATGATTATTTTCTTGAATGTCATGACTTAGAATGTGAGCACTTAGAAGTCTCTCATCTATTTTGATTTTACTTGAATGACGTAGGGAATCATGATACTTCCTTGAATCTGAGAGTGCCATTCAGGGAAGGTAATGTCACAGGGCTGGTTGGAAATTGGGAGAAAGTTGCTCAACTGGTTGAAGTAAGAGGACAAATGGATGGAAAGTTACGTAGTTTCAGGCAGAAGTCATTCAGTGATGCTTTGGAAATTTTGCACTCTCTCAGAAAAATATTTATTCTCTTTAGCCTCTAGCAGGGCAAACCAGATTACTTTATGTAAAACTCCAGTACTTACCGTGGGTACACTTCTCTGCTTCTATGTACTCGGAGACATTTTTAACACTAAAGGAAGATTGATGCTTATAGAAGTCCTTATTTCAAAAGGAAGTGACCCTCTATTCCTCTCTGCTCAGTGATACTTGTCTCTTGGATGCATAAAACCTTCATCAGATACTTGTCTGTACTTGGTACTGTGCTCTGAAGACTAAGCAACCAGTAAAGAAGAGTGCTATCTTTGGAAATATATCTAGGTTTCACATTGATAGTGGCAGATGAGAAAGAAGGAAACGAACACTTATGATATGCCTACTTTATGTTAGCCATTTGCATATTTACCATCATATTCATATTTAATCCTCTCATGGTCCTGTTGAAATTAGTACTATGGTATACATTTTACAGATAAAGAAATCTCAGAGACATTAAATAGCTTTCCCAGCTGCCATACAAATACAGATCAAGGACTTTTTTCACTATACCATGATAAAATAATAATGATGAAATCAACAACAGTAACTATAATAACCATGGCAATTAATATAGTGAGGTATATTATCTAGAAGCCAAGACGTTACTGTACTGAATACTTTACATATATTATCTCATTTAATCATCTCACAACCTATGAGCTAGGTACTATTATTAACTCCATTTTACAGATGCAAAGATTGAAACTAAGAGTGCTTACACAAGGTCACCTAATTATCAGCAGTGTAACTTGGGTTCAGGTCCACACAATTTGACTCGGGGCCCCCATTCTTAAACACAGTGCTATTCTACTTCCTAGTAATACATCAAAATTCATGGCTAAATAAATGGAATAAGTAAACAGGGTCCTCAGCATAGTGTTTTGCCTATGGTAGTCAAGTAATACCTATTTTAATGACTGAACAGCTAAGTTAAATGACTGCATAATTGAAGCAAATACTAACATACCCAAAGAACAAGCAAATGAAGTCCACAATTATTTAATTACTCAGTAAAGAATAAGAAGAAAATTCTAAGAGCCATCCAGAGACTTTTCCAAAAATAAATGTAATATAATATGTCAGATTAACTGAGCAACTTCCTTGGATTTTATGAATCATTAAAATAAACTCAAGTAATAAAAACATTTCAGTGAACTAGCAACAAATAACACTTTCTAGTTTGAAGGGGAGCCTACATTTTCAGGGTAAAAGTATCCCTTTGTAGGTGAGTCCTTAGCAAGAGTTTTGATAGTACTTGTGCAATGATGAAGATTGCCCCAGTGTAGAACTCCAGGCCTCCGATGCCATGATTCCAGTGAGAGCCCAGAGTTTTGAGTAGTTCTGGTAAATTTCTCCCTCCCTCCTTCCCCTTAACACTCACAGCTTTACGACCGTTATCTGCTGTAGGACCAGGTCATCCCTCACATGGTTCTGTACATCCCTTTTTCTAACCCTACGTCCTACTGCTATCCATCTTCTGAAACCTTTGCATTGTGCACATATCCTCATTTTCTTCTGTGAATATTCCCTTTATCTTCTGCTATAACTAAAACCAAGTGTCCCCTTGATGACATTGCTTCTTCTGTAGCCCTCTTACATTGTGACTGGTTTCCTTCTTATTATTGGGCCTAGAGATGGAAGAAGTACCATCCTTACTTCTTGTTGCTGCTTCCAGTCAATCCTCCCAACCTCCTATTTAAAGAAACAAAAAAAATACATCTTTGTTTCTCATGTTATCAGATTCTACCTTCCCTATACCTGTTTGCAGTCATTTACATTCCCAGGTCCCTTCCTCTTATTCCTTAAAGATTTTACCCACACTCTCTTAACATTATTCTTGTTGAGAAAGTAATTTTTAAACCAAGCAAAGAACATCCCCTGACAACTGGAAGCTACTCTGTTACTTTTTTATTGAATTATAATTAACATACAATATTATATTAGTTTCAGATGTACAACATAGTGATTCAGCATTTTTATGCATTATGAAGCGATCACCACAATAAGTCTAGTTACCATCTGCTGTGTTACTGTTTTGCTGGATAATAAACAGTCTCACAGAATATCAACCTCACCCTTTGAGACTATGATAAAAAGAGAGAAAGTAAGACTACTTCATAACTTTGTTTAAAATACCAAGTATCTTTCTCTCTTAGCCGAAAGGAGTAGTTGCTACCTTTTTACCAGTTATAGCTTTAGCCTTGCTTTAGTTTGCCCTCCCTAGAAAGATTTATTGAGGTACTCAGTTACAGAATTATTCCTAGTTTCTGACACTATCCAGTATGGAGTGACACCAGCTTCCTTAGATCCTTTCTCAATCCCTCAACCAAAGTCCAAATACTATCATTGGTTTTTGCTGATACGCTTTTACTGAGATATTCCATGATTCCCCATGGTTTGTATTCTCTCTTGCTGCAATGAGTGAGACTCTGACTTGTTTAAATACAAGTGTGTTCCTGGTGAACTTTGGAGGACATTAACGTTGTCAGAATTCTTGGTGATATCAGCATCACATTCCGACCTCTTGATTCCCCCCTCCACCCCACTTCCTTAAAATCTTTTCTTTCAATGACTTTTGTCTTGTACCTTTACCACAGGCACCTTCTTATTGCTATGCTCTTCACCTTGTAATTACCAGTAGCTTTAATCGATTCATAACCTTGATTTCATTGATCTCACTTTCACATTGCTTCCTCCTATATTCCTAGCTCGTTCCTTCTAGTAAACTGAGTTCAACAACTCTATCACATGGAAATTTTCATTCAATTGATAATTTCAGCTTTTCATTATCCCTGACCTTGTCTTATCTTCACTTACATTATTGTATGCCATTATACAACTCAGATTCCGTGGGCGATCATTTCAATCAGTTCCTTGCATACACCTTCCATTCTTTTGCCCTGTCCTCCTTTGCCATGCTTAGTTGGCTAAACCACCACTCTGGTTAAATCTGTCTCTGTTTTCTATGCCTATGCCCGTCCTGCTGAATTCTGCTAGAAAAAAACCACAAAACTGTATACTAATTGGTATCACTTTAAATTCATGACCACTATTTGAAAGTGGGTTACCACCAAGCACTCCTACTATATTGTCTAAATCATTCATTTTTCTCTCTTTTCTGGGTTATACTTCCTTCTCCTTCCTCAAACCTCCAAATCCTCTCCTTTATCCTTTCTCTCAGCTGATTACCTAACTTCTTATTTTACTAAGAAAATTGGAGTAATTGAAAGGGAATTTCCACAAATTTCCATCACCATAAAAACTTACATGCATGCATCATACTCACCCCTCAATGTCTCTGTTTTCCCTCCTGTTACCAAAAAGAACTCTCCATGATCCCTGAGAAGGTCAGTTCTTTTCCTTGTGCATCAGATTCCATTCTTTTTATCTACTCGAGGATATTAGATACTGTCTCTCTCTCTCAAATTATTTTTTACCTCTACTTGATATATCCTTTCAGAATGTAAATATGCTTTGAGTTGTCCCATCTTAAAAATGACTTTTTCTTGTCCTTACTTCCTATTAAAGTTAATGTGCCAATTTCCTCCTTTCCGTTTGTGATGGTTAATTTTGTGTGTCAGTTTGTCTGGCAGTGGTATCCATATATTTGGTCAAACATTAATGTTTCTTTGAAGATATTTTAAAATGAGATTTACATTTAAGTCTCTGGATTTGAGTAAAGCACACAGAATTGATTGTCTCTTAGAGCTTTCAGAAGGAATACAGCCTTGTGACATGCTGTAGCAAAGATGGCCCTGTAAGCTCTAGGCTAACACGGTTCTTTATGCTCAAGGTCCTTGAAGATAAGAAAGGGATATTTTTTCCTGTTGCTGTTCATATAAAAACTTCAAAAGGATTTTGACTAACTCTGTTAGGTCTTGTGCCCACTTCTGGCATAATTACTGTCTAAATGAGATGTGATGTTCTGACAGGCCTACTGGGATATCATACCTACCCCACTGGTAAGGGGAGGTAGGACAATGTGATTGGCATGTGTACCAGATGAGAGGGGAGTGGTTCCCAAAAGGAAAACGCTAGATAGGAGAAAACAAAAACTAAAATAGTTCACTGTTACCCTCAATCTTAACATACTACAAACTGACAGTGCAGTCTGATTCTTATTGCATTTTTGCCAGTAGTTGAAATATCGAGGCATACTAAGAAGCAAAAATATCTTGGGGAAGTTCACAAGAATGGCTGTATGGCACACAAAAGGACAGGAAAAAATATTGCAGATTTTCTATAAAATATTTAGCTCATGGCCTACAATTAGTTTTAGAATTTTCAAGCACTTTAAAATTTAAAAAAATACAATAATAACAAAAGTAATAATGTTCTGGTTGATACCAGTGTCATGAGCCACAAAATAAACTTCAGCATCTGCAAGTTTAAAAACAAATGTGTCTGAAATATTGATTGAATCTTTATTTTAATTTAATTTTTTTGCTGTGATTTTATTGTGCCTACAGTACGTTTTTTTTTTTTTTGCATCTTTATTGGAGTATAATTGCTTTACAATGGTGTGTTAGTTTCTACTTTATAACAAAGTGAATCAGTTATACATATGTTCCCATATCTCTTCCCTCTTGCGTCTCCCTCCCTCCCACCCTCCCTATCCCACCCATCGAGGTGGTCACAAAGCACTGAGCTGATCTCCCTGTGCTATGCGGCTGCTTCCCAGTAGCTATCTATTTTACATTTGGTAGTGTGTATATATCCATGCCACTCTCTCACTTTGTCACAGCTTACCCTTCCCCCTCCCCATATCCTCAAGTCCATTCTCTACTAGGTCTGTGTCTTTATTCCTGTCTTACTGCTAGGTTCTTCATGATATTTTTTTTCCCTTAAATTCCATGTATATGTGTTAGCATACGGTATTTGTTTTTCTCTTTCTGACTTACTTCACTCTGTATGACAGACTCTAGGTCCATCCACCTCATTACAAATGGCTCAATTTCGTTTCTCTTTATGGCTGAGTAATATTCCATTGTATATATGTGTCACATCTTTATCCATTCATCCAATGATGGACACTTAGGTTGTTTCCATCTCCTGGCTATTGTTAATAGAGCTGCAATGAACATTTTGGTACATGACTCTTACTGAATTATGGTTTTCTCAGGGTATATGCCCAGTAGTGGGATTGCTGGGTCATATGGTAGTTCTATTTGTAGTTTTTTAAGGAACCTCCATACTGTTCTCCATAGTGGCTGTACCAATTCACATTCCCACCAGCAGTGCAAGAGTGTTCCCTTTTCTCCACACCCTCTCCAGCATTTATTGTTTCTAGATTTTTTGATTATGGCCATTCTGACTGGTGTGAGATGATATCTCACTGTAGTTTTGATTTGCATTTCTCTAATGATTAATGATGTTGAACATTCTTTCATGTGTTTGTTTGCAGTCTGTATATCTTCTTTGGAGAAATGTCTATTTAGGTCTTCTGCCCATTTTTGGATTGGGTTGTTTGTTTTTTTGTTATTGAGCTGCATGAGCTGCTTGTAAATTTTGGAGATTAATCCTTTGTCAGTTGCTTCATTTGCAAATATTTTCTCCCATTCTGAGGGTTGTCTTTTGGTCTTGTTTATGGTTTCCTTTGCTGTGCAAAAGCTTTGCACTTTCATTAGGTCACATTTGTTTATTTTTATTTCCATTTCTTTAGGAGGTGGGTCCAAAAGGATCTTGCTGTGATTTATGTCCTAGAGTGTTCTGCCTATGTCTTCCTCTAAGAGTTTAATAGTTTCTGACCTTACATTTAGTTCTTAAATTCATTTTGAGCTTATTTTTGTGTATGGTGTTAGGGAGTGATCTAATCTCATACTTTTACATGTAGCTGTCCAGTTTTCCCAGCACCACTTATTGAAGAGGCTGTCCTTTCTCCACTGTACATTCCTGCATCCTTTTTCAAAGATTAGGTGACCATATGTGCATGGGTTTATCTCTGGGCTTTCTATTCTGTTCCATTGATCTATCTTTCCGTTTTTGTGCCAGTACCATACTGTCTTGATTACTGTAGCTTTGTAGTGTAGTCTGAAGTCAGGGAGCCTGATTCCTCCAGCTCCGTTTTTCGTTCTCAAGATTGCTTTGGCTATTCGGGGTCTTTTGTATTTCCATAGAAATTGTGAAATTTTTTGTTCTAGTTCTGTGAAAAATGCCAGTGGTAGTTTGATAGGGATTGCATTGAATCTGTAGATTGCTTTGGGTAGTAGAGTCATTTTCACAATGTTGATTCTTCGAATCCAGGAACATGGTATATCTCTCCATCTATTTTTATCATCCTTAATTTCTTTCATCAGTGTCTTATAATTTTCTGCATACAGGTCTTCTGTCTCCTTAGGTAGGTTTATTCCTAGATATTTTATTCTTTTTGTTGCAGTGGTAAATGGGAGTGTTTTCTTGATTTCACGTTCAGATTTTTCATCATTAGTATATAGGAATGCCAGAGATTTCTGTGCATTAATTTTGTATCCTGAAACTTTACCAAATTCATTGATTAGCTCTAGTAGTTTTCTGGTAGCATCTTTAGGATTCTCTATGTATAGTATCATGTCATCTGCAAACAGTGACAGCTTTACTTCTTCTTTTCCGATTTGGATTCCTTTTATTTCCTTTTCTTCTCTGATTGCTGTGGCTAAAACTTCCAAAGCTGTGTTGAATAAGAGTGGTGAGAGTGGGCAACCTTGTCTTGTTCCTGATCTTAGTGGAAATGGTTTCAGTTTTTCACCATTGAGGACGATGTTGGCTGTGGGTTTGTCATATATGGCCTTTATTATGTTAAGGACAGTTCCCTCTATGCCTACTTTCTGGGGGGATTTTATCATAAATGGGTGTTGAATTTTATCGAAGCTTTCTCTGCATCTATTGAGATGACCATATGGTTTTTCTCCTTCAACTTGTTAATATGGTGTATCATGTTGATTGATTTGCATATATTGAAGAATCCTTGCATTCCTGGAATAACCCCATTTAATCATGGTGTGTGATCCTTTTAATGTGCTGTTGGATTCTGTTTGCTAGTATTTTGTTGAGGATTTTTGCATCTGTGTTCATCAGTGATATTGGCCTGTAGTTTTCTTTCTTTGTGACATCCTTGTCTGGCTTTGGTATCAGGGTGATGGTGGCCTCGTAGAATGAGTTTGGGAGTGTTCCTCCCTCTGCTATATTTTGGAAGAGTTTGAGAAGGATAGGTGTTAGTTCTTCTCTAAATGTTTGAAAGAATTCGCCTGTGAAGCCATCTGGTTCTGGGCTTTTTTTGTTGGAAGATTTTTAATCACAGTTTCAATTTCAGTGCTTGTGATTGGTCTTTCATATTTTCTATATCTTCCTGATTCAGTCTTGGCTTGTTGTGCATTTCTAAGAATTTGTCCATTTCTTCCAGGTTGTCCATTTTATTGGCATAGAGTTGCTTGTAGTAATCTCCCGTGATCTTTTGTATTTCTGCAGTGTCAGTTTTTGCTTCTGCTTTTTCATTTCTAATTCTAATTCTAATTCATTTCTAAATTGACTTGAGTCTTCTCCCTTTTTTTCTTGATGAGTCTGGCTAATGGTTTATCAGTTTTGTTTAACTTCTCAAAGAACCAGCTTTTAGTTTTATTGATCTTTGCTATCGTTTCCTTCATTTATTTTTCATTTATTTCTGATCTTATCTTTATGATTTCTTTCCTTCTGCTAACTTTGGGGGTTTTTGTTCTTCTTTCTCTAATTGCTTTAGGTACAAGGTTAGGTTGTTTATTCGAGATGTTTACTGTTTCTTAAGGTAGGATTGTACTGCTATAAACTTCCCTCTTAGAACTGCTTTTGCTACATCCCATAGGTTTTGGGTCGTCGTGTCTCCATTGTCATTTGTTTCTAGGTATTTTTTGATTTCCTCTTTGATTTCTTCAGTGATCACTTCGTTATTAAGTAGTGTATTGTTTAGCCTCCTTGTGTTTGTATTTTTTACAGACCTTTTCCTGTAATTGATATCTAGTCTCATAGCATTGTGGTTGCAAAAGATACTTGATACAATTTCAATTTTCTTAAATTTACCAAGGCTTGATTTGTGACCCAAGATATGATCTATCCTGCAGAATGTTCCATGAGTACTTGAGAAAAATGTGTATTCTGTTGTTTTTGGATGGAGTGTCCTCTAAGTATCAATTAAGTCCATCTTGTTTAATGTATCATTTAAAGCTTGTGTTTACTTATTTATTTTCATGTTGCATGATCTGTCCATTGGTGAAAGTGGGGTGTTAAAGTCCCCTACTATGAATGTGTTACTATTGATTTCCCCTTTTATGGCTGTTAGTATTTGCCTTATATATTGAGGTGCTCCTATGTTGGGTGCATAAATATTTACAATTGTTATATCTTCTTCTTGGATTGATCCCATGATCATTATGTAGTGTCCTTGTTTGTCTCTTCTAATAGTCTTTATTTTACATTCTATTTTGTCTGATATGAGAATTGCTCCTCCAGCTTTCTTTTGGTTTCCATTTGCATGGAATATCATTTTCCATTCCCTTACTTTCAGT
Organism: Lipotes vexillifer; assembly: GCF_000442215.2. NCBI lineage: Eukaryota > Metazoa > Chordata > Mammalia > Artiodactyla > Lipotidae > Lipotes > Lipotes vexillifer. The sequence continues at coordinate 2,606,564 of NW_006779050.1, read as the reverse complement.
CTGTATGTGTCTCTAGGTTTGAAGTGGGTCTCTTGTAGGCAGTATATATATGGGTCTTGTTTTTGTATCCATTCAGCCAGTCTGTGTCTTTTGGTGGGAGCATTTAGTCCATTTACATTTAAGGCAATTATCGATATGTATGTTCCTATTCCCATTTTCTTAATTGTTTTGGGTTTGTTATTGTAGGTCTTTGCCTTCTCTTGTGTTTCTTGCCTAGAGAAGATCCTTTAGCATTTGTTGTAAAGCTGGTTTGGTGGTGCTGAACTCTCTCAGCTTTTGCTTGTCTGTAAAGGTTTTAATTTCTCCATGAAATCTGAATGAGATCCTTGCTGGGTAGAGTAATCTTGGTTGTAGATTTTTCTCCTTCATCACTTTAAATATGTCCTGCCAGTCCCTTCTGGCTTGCAGAGTTTCTGCTGAAAGATGAGCTGTTAACCTTATGGGGGTTCCCTTTTGTGTTATTTGTTGTTTTCCCTTGGTGCTTTTAATATGTTTTCTTTGTATTTAATTTTTGACAGTTTGATTAATATGTGTCTTGGCGTGTTTCTCCTTGGATTTATCCTATATGGGACTCTCTGTGCTTCCTGAACTTGATTAACTGTTTCCTTTCCCTAATTAGGGAAGGTTTCAACTATAATCTCTTCAAATATTTTCTTAGTCCCTTTCTTTTTCTCTTCTTCTTCTGGAGCCCCTATAATTCAAATGTTGGTGTGTTTAATGTTGTCCCAGAGGTCTCTGAGACTGTCCTCAGTTATTTTCATTCTTTTTTCTTTATTCTGCTCTGCAGTAGTTATTTCCACTATTTTATCTTCCAGGTCACTTATCCGTTCTTCTGCCTCAGTTATTCTGCTATTGATCCCATCTAGAGTATTTTTAATTTCATTTATTGTGTTGTTCATCGTTGCTTGTTTCATCTTTAGTTCTTCTAGGTCCTTGTTAAATGCTTCTTGCATTTTGTCTATTCTATTTCCAAGATTTTGGATCATCTTTACTATCATTATTCTGAATTCTTTTTCAGGTAGACTGCCTATTTCCTCTTCATTTGTTAGGTCTGGTGGGTTTTTATCTTGCTGCTTCATCTGCTGTGTGTTTTTCTGTCTTCTCATTTTGCTTATCTTACTGTGTTTGGGATATCCTTTTTGTAGGCTGCACGTTCGTAGTTCCTGTTGTTTTTGGTGTGTGTCCGCATTGGTAAAGTTGGTTCAGTGGGTTGTGTAGGGTTCCTGGTAGAGGAGACTCATGCCTTTGTTCTGGTGGATGAGGCTGGATCTTGTCTTTTTGGTGGGCAGGTCCACGTCTGGTGGTGTATTTTGGGGTGTCTGTGGACTTATTATGATTCTAGGCAGCCTCTCTGCTAATGGGTGGGGTTGTGTTCTTGTCTTGCTAGTTGTTTGGATAGGGTGTCCAGCACTGTAGCTTTCTGGTCGTTGAGTGAAGCTGGGTGTCGCTGTTGAGATGGAGATCTCTGGGAGATTTTCGCCGTTTGATATCACGTCGAGCTGGGAGGTCTGTTGTGGACCAGTATCCTGAAGTTGGCTCTCCCACCTCAGAGGCACAGCACTGACTCCTGGCTATAGCACCAAGAGCCTTTCATCCACATGGCTCGGAACAAAAGGGAGAAAAAGTAGAAAGAAAGAGGATAAAAAAAATAAAATAAAGTAAGGGAAAATAAAATAAAGTTATTGAAATAAAAAAATAATTATTAAGAAAAGAAATTTTTTAAAAAGGAAAAAAAAATAATGGACATATAGAGCTCTAGGACAAATGGTGAAAGCCAAGTTATGCAGACAAAATCTCCCACAGAAGCATACACATACACACTCACAAAAAGAGGAAAAGGGGAAAAAATAATAAATGTTGCTCTCAAAATCCACCTCCTCAATTTGGGATGATTCGTTGTCTATTCAGGTATTCTACAGATGCAGGGTGCATCACGTTGATTGTGGAGATTTAGTCCACTGCTCCTGAGGCTGCCTGGAGAGATTTCCCTTTCTCTTCTTTGTTCGCACAGCTCCTGGGGTTCAGCTTTGGATTTGGCTCCGCCTCTGCGTGTAGGTCGCCATAGGGCGTCTGTTCTTCACTCAGACAGGACAGGGTTAAAGGAGCCGGTGATTCTTGGGCTCTGGCTCACTCATGCCGGGGGGAGGGAGAGGTACGGAGTGCGGAGCGAGCCTGTGGCGGCAGAGGCCGGCTTGACGTTGCACCGGCGTGAGGCGCACCATGCGTTCTTCTGGGGGAGTTGTCCCTTGATCCCAGGACCCTGGCAGTGGTGGGCTGCACAGGCTCCCCGGAAGGGGGGTGTGGATAGTGGCCTGTGCTTGCACACAGGCTTCTTGGTGGCGGCAGCAGAAGCCTTAGCGTCTCATGCCCGTCTCTGGGGTCTGTGCTTTTAGCAGCGGCTCGCTCCCGTCTCTGGAGCTCCTTTAAGCAGCGCTCTTAATCCCCTCTCCTCGCGCACCAGGAAACAAAGAGGGAAGAAAAAGTCTCTTGCCTCTTTCGTAGGTCCAGACTTTTTCCCGGACTCCCTCTGGCTAGCCGTGGTGCACTAACCCCTTAAGGCTGTGTTCACTCCGCCAGTCCTCTCCCTCCGCTCCAACCGAAGCCCAAGCCTCAATTCCCAGCCCCAGCCCGCCCTGGCGGGTGAGCAGACTAGCCTCTCGGGCTGGTGAGTGCTGGTCGGCACCGATCCTCTGTGCGGGAATCTCTCCGCTTTGCCCTCCGCACCCCTGTGGCTGTGCTCTCCTCCGCGGCCCCGAAGCTACCCCCCCTCTGCCACTTGCAGTCTCCGCCTGCAAAGGCTCTTCTAGTGTGTGGAAACCTTTCCTCCTTCACAGCTCCCTTCTAATGGTGCAGGTCCCGTCCCTATTCTTTTGTCTCTGTTTATTCTTTTTTCATCTGCCGTACCGAGGTACATGGGGAATTTCTTGCCTTTTGGGAGGTCTGAGGTCTTCTGCCAGCGTTCAGTAGGTGTTCTGTAGGAGTTGTTCCACGTGTAGATGTATTTCTGATGTATCTGTGGGAAGGAAGGTGATCTCCGCGTCTTACTCTTCCGCCATCTTCCCCCTCTCCTACAGTACTTTTGATAAGATGCTGCCTCTGGTTCCTTTGATGAGTCCCATGGTTTTGCTCATCATGAACAGCACAGTCTTTCTCCCTTTTTGTGTAAGATATAAAACACAATGTTGGAAGATATTCCAACAGTGTTGGCACTGTGGGCTGCATGGGTGCCACTCTTCACTATTCCTTCTTCTCCTTGTGTGCAGTATGGCCTGCAGGTAACAAATTATGGTCTAAAAAATACAACTCCATAGGGAGACCATCTGTACCTCCCTCTGATTGGTCTTTCTCAGCTGCAGCTGCACTTGTACATATAACCTCACCATGGGGCTCAAGGAGGCTGTTGAGCTCGGAAGCGTTCATTGCTGCTCTCCATGGGGAGTTCTTTGACATAATTTGGCTGCCTTGCATTCCAGGTGACAACTCCTGAAATATAGCAGGCAGCCTTAAAAGTATGCAAATGGCCTTCCTGTAGCTATCTCTGCCCATTTCCCATGCTTGGCTTCAATGCATGATTATCATTTTGCTAGAGTGCAGCTCAGTCATAGTCATGCTTTGTTTGTTTATGGTACTTTCCTTTTGTCTTAATATATAAAGCTTTTCTTTACTCTTCTTTTTAAGAGAGAGAGTAGTGCTACAGTTACCAAGCATTTAATACATACAATTTGAATCAATTAAGTTGAATTACTATTGTACTTAAGGAAAGACAACATCTGTTTTGTACCACTGCCCTGCCATTCCCCTGTGTCATTGCTGCCATCTAAGATGGTTGCTACTACTCTCCTTCCTTGAGTTTCCAGGCACAGTTCTGCATAAGAGACGACCCTCCTTTGCTTCTGTAGTCTGTTTCTTCTTCCTCATGTTTGGCTGAGCTGAGCTGGGATAGAGGCACATAGGAAAATATCAGAGAAGAACTGGTCCCTAGGTACACACAATCCTTATCCTATTTAAAGTTAAAGGCTTATCTTCTGCTGTCATTTATTTTAAGTGAAAGTGGGAAGAAAGTACTACACTGAGAGGCATGAGAACCTTGTCTTGGTTCTCTCCTTAACTAGTATAACCGTAGGCAAAATTTTAATTATGCTGGGCTTCAGTTTCTTTTTGAAAAAATGAGCAGATTATTAATCTAAATATCTAAATGCTAAATATAATAATCTAAATGCTTAGATTATTTCTGAAGTTCTTTCCAGCTTTAAATTACTATGTATTTAGGGCAGCACACTGCCTTTCATTATATTATTGATTTTAAGTTTTCTGCATAATTTTTCAGTTTACATTTGATCCGGTTTAGGATATATACAAAAAGTCGTGTCATAAATTTTATTTTGACACTTTCTTTTTTAATCCTCTCTTCTAGAAGTGTGATTTTGATTACCAGATTGAATAATTGTTTTCACACAAATGTGTATTTTTCTTAATATTCTGCTTCTCATATGTTTTACAAAATTTCTGCATAATGCAAGTTCTTTTAATGATTTTGTTCACTTTGAAAGCAAACATTTAGAGCCATAATCTCCAGTATTTTATTCATCTTCAACCCAGTCTAATTAGACATCTTGAGTTGGTTTTCCAAAATTGTATTTTGGAAATAATTCTTCCCAAATAAATAGTTAAATAAATCTTATGTGGAAATAAGTCTTATATGGAAATAAATCATATTTGGGTAATGTTCTTCATGGACCATTCCTGTATTCCGGAGGAGGACAGAGAATCATATTCAGAATGAGTTCGAGCTCAGTATGAAGGAGTGCACGATTGGTAGCGGCTTCCTCTACAGCAGACAGTTGCATGAGCCTACTTCATCTGAAAGAAGCATCTGTGACTGGAAACCCAACACTTAGGAATTTTATGGTGACAACAGCAGATGAAAAGGCACGCTGAGCTGAAAGAATAGCTGAGTTGCCTTATTTTATCAGATAATATGTGCTTCTGCTTTAACAGAGGTTGTTGTTGCTAGGATGACCTCAATAGCCGTTTTCTGTCCCACATTGTGATAAGATCATTGTGGCACATATCATCCTGATCTGGAGAAGGACCGCCACTGAAGATTTTAAATAGTGTATTTATTCATAAGTTTAAGTATATAAAAAATAAGACTCATGTTACTAGTAAGGGAGCAATTTCTACGCATAGGGTTAGGAACACGAAGGGTAATAGTCCTTAGGAAGCCGAAATGCATCTTTCATTAGGTAATTTTTATAGTAGCCCAAGCAGCTGTGTTTTGGGGGAATAATTCCTCTGCTTTGGAGGACCTGATGATCTACTGAAAGTGTTTTAGTTCTATCATTTCAAAGGTTATTTTCTTACTTATTGTCCTCTTTTCAATTTGCCTACGGAACTTTATGTTCAAGTAAATAATTCCATTGTAAACCCTGTGAAGCCTGCTCACACACCCATTGTTTACTGGTTGACATCAGAAAAAGAGGAGAAATATTAGCTTTTCTTCAAATTCCTGACAATATTAAAGTAGGGTTAAGGGAACATCTGCCTTTTATGGGAGACATTATTGTCCATCTCAAATTTGAAAACATGCTCTTGAAGAGCTTTTTAAGTCCATTTTGCACCTGTGTGGAATAGTTACAGGAATATTATTGGATTAAGAAGTGGGGTAGGTGGATACTTAATATGGGTCCTGAACTGTAAGAGAGGCTAAACCATCATTACCTTGCTAAAATATGATGGAATATATAAAAAGATATATCAAATTATGTTTCTAAATCATTTCTAGTAAAAATCTGGTTGAAAGTAATACTTTCATAAGCCATTTGAGACATGAGATATATTGTCCCTAAGCTGTCAACCTAAAGGAGGGTGACAATTAACTGTAGGGCTGCTATTTTCCTAGTATAGTAGGATGTTCAGCTGGGAACAGAATTTGACTGTTTAAGACCTTAGAGGAGAAGCTGGGGACAGCCACAAGGGGGCTCCATTTCTGTTCTTTTCTCATACAGTATTCTGTATTTTGTCTAAATAAATGTTAACTACTTAAAGTATATTAGTCTGGAGGAATAACAAAGCATTAGCGTGACTCAGGTATCCACAGCCATATTTATCTGGAATTCTGTCTTTAAGCAATTGATGATGGTTGCTATTTTCCACTATTTGTATATCTTTGTGTTCTTCTAATTTCAACTTAGGAAAACCAAACCCTGGCAATACGTTTACATATTTTGGCATTTGCTCTATCTTTACCATCTGCTTGACAATCCTCATTTGACAAAGAAGTCCTCATTTTTCTTGTGATGATGACCTTATTATGTTCCCTTACATTCAGTTTAGAACATCATGAACTCCTCTGGGGCAATGATTGGGATCCATGCTTACTGCTTCTTTGCTTTCCTGGTACCCAGCCATTGTCTGGTACATGCTTGATGATGATTAGTAACTGACTGGATGTACATATAAATGAAGGCAATAAAGTGCTATAGATAAATACAATACCAACAATTACTCATGTAACAAGATAAATCAAAACTTTTATTAAATATATAAATGATTTTATTCTTTTTCTTACTTACTCTGCTCGAGAGTTTTATAGATGACTTTATTTCAGTATTCACACTTAACTTACCTTAGATTTCACTCCTGTGTTCTCCAAAACTCTTTAGCTGGTATTTACTATTTATTTATAGAGAATGCAACAATGTTCATGATGGGAAAAGGTCTAGACTTGGAGTAAGAAGACATGAGTTCATGAACTAGCTGTATTACTTTGTATAGGTTTATTTAATTTCTTTCTATCTATGATAATATTTGTCATGTCTATGATGGACAGTGAGTGAAAGAATCAAATTACATATATAGATAAATATATATAAATTATATATATATATGGCTTGTAATATTTAAAGAGCTAAAATTAAGTAATTTATCATGGTTATGTAAGGGCTCCTGCCCTTAGCTTCATCGTCATGCAAAAAATAGCACTTTTTTTGTTGTCGTCCCTTAAATTCAAAACAGTTGCCCGGTTGTATTATAAACTCCATTCTCCTCCATTTCCTTTTTGTCTTTGTTTATTCTTCTGTGACATCATTATCTTTGTGACATCGTTATTTATTTAAATGTCAGATATTCTAACACATAGACATAATCTTTTCTGTCAAATAGCCTCCATTGATGTGGTCTCATCTAAAAAGTAATAACTTCATTGGTGGTTTACATGTTATGGAAGGAGGAAGTAATAAGAGTTTTATTGACTTCTAGAAATTTCTATTAACTGTTGATTGCAGTTAGTCCTCAATTTTATGTGTATAGGAGAGGAATGGTATGGATAGTCTAAAATAATAGGTACATATTTACAAAGTTATATAATGCGATTACATTTTATGCTGGATTAGATAATACCATAAATATTGAAGTTAAAAATTACCTATTGCCAAAATTATACCTAAAAATCCCTTGGACTTTTTAGTTTATTCAACATGCCTGGTTTTATGTATACATGCTTGTTCTGATGTATTATTTCTCATTAAATTCAACACAGGCAGACTTTCTTAAGTGTTGGAACAGATGACTTTTTCTCCATTTGAGCATCAGATGCAATGGTTAGCTTGTGTTCTGGGCCCTGTTATGGCCTATTGTGGCAAAACCTTAGCATGACAGAGAGCAGAGTTTCACGTTTACTGCAGAGAATGAGCTCACTGAATTACTGAATGAAGTGGAGGGTAGATTTATTCAAATTATTTTTTAAAAACTAATTTAAATAATTTTTTTAAATTACCAAACATGCTTGATTAATTGACACAAATGGGAAGATGTGTACACACTATATGTTGATAAATTTACAACTGTCTCTCCACTTGAATATTTATAAAAATACTTAAGAGGAAGAACATTTTTAAATGTAGATTTAGTATGATTTGCTTGCTGTTCTGAGAACCACATTTTTCAGAGAAAACATCAAGCCACCTTGCTCTTCCTGTGGAACATTTGTTCCATTTTTTTCCTTAGCTCAACTCCTTGATCTCCGGTTTTACTATCAATAAATCATCATTTAATAGAATGACTCCTGTCAATTCAGGCTCATTGTATTTCCACACTATATTGCCAGTGTGTGTCTGTCTGTTTGTGTGTGCATTTTGTTTTCACAAATAAACCAACTTTAATAAATATTATTTTGTATTTATATAGTGCCTTCTTCAAGAAGCTTAGATGCTTTACAGACATTGTATCTAATTAATCCCCACAACAACCCTGTGAGGTAGGTATTACTCCCATTTTACAAGATAGGGAGACTGAAGCACAGAGAGGTTAAGTGACTTGCCCAAGGTCACACAGTTAAATTGTGTGCATTTTAAAATGGTTTTCTAGCAGCTCTTAGGAAATGGAAATAGTTTCATTTACTGCAATGAATGCCTGCCCTACAATGTAGACTTCAAATTTCCCTCCTTGCCTGTGGGCTGCATATGGAATAAGTTGAGAAAGGAGGTGAGAAAGCAAACAAGAATTGAAAGTCAAACAGCTGTCATCTAGGCTGTTGACAAAGCTGACAAGAGGTTGACTATATCCTCATAGTCAATCAACAACACATACATGTGTTTTCCATATTGTTCTATGACTTGGTCTGGACCTTCACATGCAAGGTTCCCACATAAGGAAAAGAAGTTTCTGATAGCTCTTTTGTTCTTAACTCTTGCTGTCATAGAACTGCCAATTTGAGGCAGCTGGGGATTACATGGAAAGATAGTTTAGTTGCATGTGGATTCTTTTTATTTTTTCTTCTTTCTTTTCCTTAAACTTCAGTGAATTGTTTCTTTTGGCTAATCTGGTGGATTCCTGGAAAGTTTATGGGACTTGTGGGAGTGTGTTGCCCTGAGGCAAACCTAGTTCAGCTTCCTTGTTAAGGCACACTGGTCCTGGCTTCTTGTGGAGTGGGTCTGTTTTTTGGCCCCTTGAGAAAGGGAGTATCCTGTCTTTCTTAATAATGAAGCAAAAAGATGACTCCAGAAGAGAATTGGCAACCACCAAAAGGGATGCTGTCCAGTTCTCCTCTGACACATAAGCCACCTTCTGGGCAGATTTGTGAAATCTCTCATCAATCTTCGATACAGTTAATTACATGCTTTGCTTTATTCTGTTTTATTTTATAACAATGTTGTGAGCAGTTAACCAAAGTCAAGAGGTTAGTGTAACTTCTGTTCATCCTGCAAAACTGTTTTGCAGTATACACACACACACACACACACACATTTACCATCACTATGTAATTGTCATTCAAATCACTGTGTCCCATCTTTATCAACAAGCTCCACAAAACAAAAGATTCTATGACCAGCAAATACAAAGAGTTCTCCCAAGGACCTGGACTTCTAGGGAATGAGACTAGATGGGTGAGGAGGAGAGGCTGAATATATAAGATTTAATTTAAGGTCTACTGATGCCTGTTTTTTTTGTAGAAACCACAGTAATGCATTTTTCTGTACTACACGTGGTGAACATGTTTATTTCAAAGCTTTCTTCACTGTCTGTTGTGGAAGTACTACAGAAAGTTATTATCAGGTAGTCACTCTCATGCACCTTGTGTTTTCATTGAAAGATGAAGGAATATTTTGCATTTCAGTGCCATTGATTGTTTATTCATTCCTTCCTTCAGCAAATACCTATTTTATGCTTACTCTTTGCTCTGTGCTAGGTATTACGTACAAAATAATAAGTTTGGTACCCTTGCTCATTTTCCCAGGTGGCAGGGAAGGTAGTATAAATATGTGGCTTTGCAGAATACAATGAGAACATAAAGAAAGAAGCAGTCAATTCTTTGGGTGTGGGCGGGTGGGAGTGGGAGTGAGGATGGAGTCACAGATGGTTTCACAGAGGAAGGGCTGTGTAAAAGAAAGAGTGGATATTTTGTAGTCACAGGACCTCCACTTAATGTCCAACACTTCCAGGCCCAGTTATGGAGGTAGGGCTAAGTTCTTAACCTCTTGGAGCGTAAGTTTCCTCACTTGTAAAATAAGGACAATAATTAGGCCAACCACAGAGTGTTTCAAGGATTAAATGTGAAACTATCTGTGAGAAACATCTGCTAAAATGCTATAGCAGTACATAAATGAGCCTTCTTTATCATCATTTGGAGATTTTGTCATTCAAGATTACCAGTGCTTTGGGAATGAGACTGAGTACCAGCGATGGCATCCTGAAAAGCAGGGGCAATAGGAAGTCTTGGGAGAATGGCACACAGAAGAGCTTGGTGGTTAGGTCCAGAGACTCTGGGGCGGGTCTGGGCTCTGATCCCAGGTCTCCCTTTGGCAAGTTATCTAAACTCACTATGGCTCTGTTTCTTCATCAGTAAAATGGAGGTAATAGTACTTAGCATTTTAGGTTGTTATGGTGCTTAAATGAATTAATATTATGTAGTACTTAGAACAGTTCCTGGACATCATAAGCATGATTTAAATGTTTGGTTTGATAAGCACTTGTTTTAGTTTCCTAGGGCTACTGTCAAAGTATCATAAAACTGGGCGTCTTAAAACAACAGAAATTTATTCTCTCACAGTTCTGGAGGCTAGAAGTCTGAATCAAGGTGTTTGTAAGGTTGGCTCCTCCTGGGTACTCTGGGGAAGAGTCTGTTCCATGCCTTTTTTCTTTGCTTTTGGTGTTGCAGGCAGTCCTTGGAGTTCCTTGGCTTATAGGTGCATCACTTCAGTCTCTGCCTCTGTCATCACATGACATCTCCTGGTGTGGCTCTGCATCTCTCCTTCTTATAAGAAAGAAGGGCCCACCCTACTCCAATATGACCTCATCTTAACTAATTACATCTGCAATGACCTTATTTTCAAATAAGGTCACAATCAGAGCTGCTGGGGTATAGGACATCAATATAACTTTTGGGGAGGACACAATTCAACCCTGAATGGTACTAATTTAAAATATAAATAACACAGGCTTATCTAGTCTGTGAGAACTGAATAACTTAATGTGTCATTAATATCTTGAATATTTTGGAGACTGTCAGTTTCTGTTTTGAATTTCACAGGTGATAAGGGGCCATCTCACTTCTACAACATCCTTTCTTATCTTAGAGATCAGAAAATCCAGCAGCAGTTGTACCTGGATTTATAACTTTAGACCCTCCATACTATTATCCAAGGTCAGAGCTCTCAAAGGTGCTTGGGTAATAAGACTGCTTCTCCCTTTTATGCGCCCCCCCCCCCCCGCAAACACACACAGATCCCTAGTGTCCTGGTCCTTCCTTAATCGGTTACTGCCACTAGCTTTGTGGCTCTCCAGTCCTATTTTATTTATTGTCATCTTTTGAATTCAACAAATCCAAAACTAAAACTCATAACAGGAAACTGGAATCCATCAAATCTTGGTTTGCATTCCAGCTCTGGCTAGGGTACCTTGGACAAGTTGCCTTACCTGTCTGAATTTCACTTTCCTTAGGTATAAAAATATAAATAATAATGTTTACATAGGACAATGCCTGGTCCACAGTAGGCACTTGATTACTGTTTATGAAAGAATAAGTACATGAATAAACCAATTCTCATAGAGTTGTTAAGAGGATTAAGTGAGATAATGAATGTGCTGTGCCTAGAACATGGGAAATGGTCAGTGAATGGCAGCTTCTGTTTTTATTCTCATCTCTTTAATCCAAATTCCTTTTTTAACTGCTTACATCTGTCAGTGATTCTACTCTAACATGCTAGATTTGAAGTCCTAGAGTTTTTTCTTTCTCACTTTTTTTTTTTTTTTTTTTGGGGGGTACGTGGGCCTCTCACTGCTGTGGCCTCTCTCCTTGTAGAGCACAGACTCTGGACGCGCAGGCTCAGTGGCCATGGCTCATGGGCCTAGCCGCTCTGCGGCATAGTGGGATCTTCCTGGACCGGGGCACAAACCCGTGTCCCCTGCATCGGCAGGCGGACTCTCAACCACTGTGCCACCAGGGAAGCCCCTCTTTATCACTTTTAAAAAAATTTTTAAATTTTATATTTGAGTATAGTTGATTTACAATGTTGTGTTAGTTTCAGATGTTTTTCAGATTCTTTTCCCATACAGAATATTGAGTAGAGTCCCCTGTGCTATACAGCAGGTACTGTTGATGATCTATTTTATATATAGCAGTGTGTATATGTTAATCCCAACATCCTAATTTATCCCCTCCCCCCCACCTTTTCCCTTTGGTAACCATTAATTTGTTTTCTAAGTCTGTGAGTCTATTTCTGTTTTGTAAATAAGTATCATTTTTTTTAGATTCCACATACAAGTGATATCATACGATATTTGTCTTTCTTTGTCTGAAGCTACAAATGGCGTTATTTCATTCTTTTTTATGGCTGAGTAATATTCCATTGTATAGATGTACCACATCTCCTTTATCCATTCCTCTGTTGATGGACATTTAGGGTGCTTCCATGTCTTGGCTGTTGTAAATAGTGCTGCACTGAACATTGGGATGTATGTATCTTTTGGAATTATGGTTTTCTCTGGATATGTGCCCAGGAGTGGGATTGCTGGAACATATGGTAGCTCTATTTTTAGTTTTTTAAGGAACCTCCATATTATTCTCCATAGTGGCTGTACCAGTGTACATTCCTACCAGCAGTGCAGGAGGGTTCCATTTTCCCCACACCCTCTCCAGCATTTATTGTTTGTAGACTTTTTGATGATGCCCATTCTGACCAGTGTGAGGTGATACCTCATTGTAGTTTTGATTTTCATTTCTCTAATAATTAGCAATGTTGAACATCTTTTCATGTGCTTTTTGGCCATCTGTATGTGAAGTTCTAGAGTTTTAAAAAATTTATCTCTCTATTGATCTAGCTAATCACCATGTTTTAATCAGTTTTTCAGTTGAAATCTCTGCAGAGGCCAGTCTTTCCTTTGTAGTTATGTTGACTTTGGAATCAGTCCCTTCACACCTTCCACACAGCATGGCATCTAGATGACAATAGCCTCCTGGGGGGTCCTCCTTTCTCTTGTCTTTTCTTTCTGTAACCCATCCTGCAATCCTTAATCATGTTTTCCATCAGTTGAGTTGTCCCAGTATTACCTCTGGTAGGCTCTGTTTTGATAACTTAGTCTTATTAATAAGAAGTGAGAATACTAGCCACTTTTTTTTCTCTTCTTTTTAAACTGTGAGACAAAAGAATGTGTGGATGCTCAGTTGTCTATTTCATAATCTGATTCATTGGAACCCTTTATTGCATGCCTTGATGTGGTTTATGGTGGCAGTGTTCAAAAGACTGACATACCCCTGGGGTTTTGACAGTGCTTGTCTAACTTAGAATTTGTATGGGCTTTTAAATTTTTCTTGGGCTTATTTTTAGTAACACTTGGTTCTTGAGTGCTTTAAGTTTTAAAACTGTACTTTTTTTTTTTTTTTTTTTTTGTATTATGAAAGGTACTCAGATTCCCACCAGATGGGAATTTGTCCAAATCGAATTTTGATCTTTTTACTTAGTACAAAGGCTCAGCCTCAGTACTCAGGCTACAGGAGGATGACAGCTCCACCTATGAGGAAAGGATGCCATCTTTGAAGAACATGTAGCTTCTTGTTGTAGAAATCAACCAAACAGTGCCCCAAAGGAGCTCCGTACTTTGGGCTAAAGAGGACCATGTTCCATATGGAAACTCTGTCTGTCCCAGATCTAACTTTTGAAGAACCAGAAGGGGTTATATTCAGGTGCATAGCCATATGAATAACCTAAAGGTGGTCATGGTCTGTGTGCTCAAAGGTTATTCATTGAAACAGCTTCTCTAAGACAGGCTCTCAGTCCTACTAAATACTTTCTCTTTAGCCAAGGGTGATTTTTACCGAACCTCAAGTCATGTCTACTTTATCCAGTCTATAGACAAATTAGTCCTTTCTACTCTATGGTAAACCTATTCCTCAGTTCCCACTTTTTCTAAAAGTGTTAAAAACATCTAGAATATGGGGAAAGCTAAATGACATCATTCTCACTGGGATACGAATAATGAATGAAGATTTAGGCTATGATTACATTAAATTACCAGATCAAGTAGAAACCTAAATTGTGATTAGAACTTGTCAGTTAGCCCTCTGCATATGGGCTCTTTACAAATAAATCAGTGCATTTCTCTGTTTCAAACTACAGAACTCATCAGTTCTATTTCCAGTCTACTCCAGATTGAAAAATTTTGGCTCAGTCACCAACTACTGGCATAACCTTGGGAAAGTCACTCATCATCACTATATTTTAATCTCATCACTGTAAAATGAGGAATTTCGAGTTCATTTTAGGTTAACTCTGAAGATTTTAAAAATTCAAATATTTTTGGAATTGAATGTTCTAACCATCCATGGCACAGCTAACAGTCTTCTTGAAAGATCCTGTTATAAAGCATAAACCATATTATGTTACTATTTTACTTAAAATCTTTCAAGGGATCCCCACCTCAATCAAAGTGAAAGGAAAAGTCCTGTCAATTTACAGGCACTCCATAACTTATCCCTGAGAACTCTCTAGTTTCCTTTTCCATGCCACACCTCTTCTCACTCCACTCCATCCACACTGCCCTCCATAATGTTACTAAACACACCACATATTCCACCCTCAGAGCCTTTGGCCTTTGCTGTTCCCTTTCCTGGAATTCTATTTTCCTAGCTATCCACCTAGTTCACTCCCTTACCTCTTTCAGATCTTAGCTCAGATGACACTCTCTAAACAAGGTATTCCCTGCTCTCCTGATCTAAAACTGCAACCTGCCCTCACGTGTCCTACCCCTAGTTCCTGCTTTATTATTCTGTTTAACACTTATTAACGTGTAACATATATAACATGGAACATATTATATATTTTGTTGGTTATCTCCAGTCTCCAAATATAAGGAAAGGGGTTTTTTGTCTTTTTTGTTCACTACTCACTCAAAAATTTTTGAAATAATGAAGAATGAATGGACAAAAATGTGTTCTGCTGGAAATCAGACCAGAGTCTACTGGAACGCTTGATTCTGATTCAATCTGGTAGCCACTTGTGGACAAAGCCTCTGTCTTTTCTTGACCACTGAATAATTATTCACATGGGAAGATATAACATCTCATGTGGGCTTTTTACTCTGGGGGCTGGAAATCTTTTATCACTGAGCAAATGAAAACCAGTCATCTGTTATGCAATACAGTTAATGAGTTATATATAGATGCAAACTATTCCCAGTTAATTAGAATTAACATTTTTCTTCCCCTCACAACCTGTTCTCTCACTCTCTCCTTCCCTCTCTCTTTCTCTCTTAGCTGTTATGTTTCAAATAGATTTATGCTACAGTGTTTTGGGAAAAATCTGTAATTACTTAAAATCCACTGTCCTAAAAAAAAGAAAACCATCTGAAGCAAAGTTCCTCAAGAACTTAAAATGATCTATTCAGTTTCAACAAATTTAATTACTTATGGTCCATAGAATATTGTACCTAACTTTAGGATAAAGGTGGTTTATTTCGGACCTCATGTGCCTTACAGGTATGATCTATCACTTACTATCTGTAACTACATCTAACACAAATCAATAAAGTAAACAGTCACTTTGGTGATGTTACACTGCACTGAAAAGATAGACCATTTATGAAAAGTCCATGGGGTCAAGGAAACCACTAGAGTTTATATGAGACACTGTCACTCTCATTGTTTTCCCTTTAAAATGTGGATCTGCTATAAAGGATGAGTTTAGCTTGTTGTCCACTGGACTTGGCCCTTTCAAAAATTTTCTTTGAGCAACTGATGTCTAGTCTTGAGGATCCCATCCAGGAGAGGCGTGCCAGCTGTGCTTGTCAACAGGGGTGATTTGTGGGCTTCTTAAAGAGGCTTCAGAGGAATTGCTGGTTTTAGGCCCTGGTTGATTAGCTTGATGAAGTGAGTTTCAAAATGTTTATTCCTTCTGTTCATTTTCATTTTTTTATGGCTTATGTATTCTTGGTATTCTGTTCCTTACCCTGTGATGTTCAGTTCAAAAATGCTTGTGATCCCAGGACATTTATTGGTGCAGCCTGGCTCATTATGTTCAGACATGCGTGGTGTTTGACAGATCATTTGGGTTTTTAAGGCGAACTTGGAGATGTCTAGGATTGGTTAGGCCCTATTAACAGGTGGTACGCACATTCCTAAGGAGTGTCGTTTGCTGCACTCAATTCCCATCAGAAGCTGACTGATCCCTGACTGCAGATCCAGTCATCAACCTGCTTGCTTTTGAGCCAGCATATTAACCTATGCAAACTGCGACACTGTCCCTACTCACTCCCACCACAAACCTCTTCCCCATGTGTGCAGCAAGGGTCTGGGGTGATCTGGTTTCTTCAGCCTGCCAGACTAAGGGTCACAGTTTGGTTTATTTCCACATCTGTTCCTCTTATTTTCCATGGACCATTTCTCAGTTGCCACCCAAAGAGATGAAGGCAAAGCCCCTGCTCCAAGTGTTTGGGCATCAACACAGAGCGGCCTGTGTGGTTTAGGAAACTATACTGCTTGTTTGAGCTTTTCCAACATTGTAAAGTAAAAGAATAAAATAGAAAGGGATTTCTATTTATTTTCCAGAGCCGTGGTCGCTTTATTTTGTGATTCCTTCAACTGGGAAGTGCTTTAAAAGGAATTTGCAATCTCATGTGATCTGTTGTCATTTAGAGCTGTTTTTGAGACAACAGGCTATGCTTGAGGTTTATATATTTAGAGTTATTTATTTCTCTTCAGCATCTATCTAATTGATTAGCATCCAGATGCCATGAGGATCCAGTTACAAGGTAATGACCAACATTGCCTTCTTATCAAGTCAGACAGCCTCTGACATAAGCAGCAAGATATTATTTATGTTAGATTTTCATTGCCTTACACTCCTACAAAACACCTATCCATTTTTCAAGATTCAAACCAAGCGTTGCTTCATCTCAAAGCCTTTTCTTGGGCTTCCCTGGTGGCGCAGTGGTTGAGAGTCCGCCTGCCGATGCAGGGGACACGGGTTCGTGCCCCGGTCCGGGAAGATCCCACGTGCCGCGGAGCGGCTGGGCCCGTGAGCCATGGCCGCTGAGCCTGCGCGTCTGGAGCCTGTGCTCTGAAACGGGAGAGGCCGCAACAGTGAGAGGCCCGTGTACTGCAAAAAAAAAAAAAAAAAAAAAAAATGTCTTTTCTTACCAACATGTCCTCTCCAGATAGAAATACTTATTTAGATGTGAAGCCCCAGAATAAGCTACGACTTCTCACTTAGTACTTAGTCTAATTTGCTTACACTTAAGTCTCATTGGCTTCCCAGATTAGACTGGGAATTCCCTGTGACTTGAAAACAACAACATTTTTTTTCAGTCATCTTTGAGCTGCCATTACCTGGCACATAATAGGCTCAAACAAAAGTTGGTTGAGTAAAACGTATTTGAATGAATACACTTATTGTACCTGGTGTTCATGGGGCATGCCACACTGCTTCAGAACTCAAGTTTGTCTTATGGGCTAAGTCCTTTGCCTTTAATGGCCTTCTCTCTTCTCTGGTTGGCAAAATCTTTCTTGTCCTTTACATTTTTCCTTATCAGTCAATTAATCATCCTATAGAATATTCCCTGTCTTTCCCAAGTACCGTTAATCCTTTCTCTTTGTCCAGAGGTCTACCAGGACTCACCTAACACTACAGTTATTTGTTTGTCAGTTGGTCTCTTTCTCTTAATGGTGACTTCCTGATAGGTGAGGATCCTTAGTTTAAATTTTACCCTAAGTGCTCAGTGCAGACCTGGCTCAGAGATGGTACCAGTGAGAGTGTCAGAGTTGGAGAGTGCTCCAACTCTGATGTTAATCAGTTGTGGAAGTTTGAACATAACACTTAATCTTCCTTGGCCACAATATCTGATCTGAAAACTGAGAGGCTGAACTAACTCTTAAGTTCACTTCCAGCTTCAGGTCTTTATTCAGAACAGCATCCCTATTTTTTATAGCCCTGCATTTTGCTACTGTCTTCATTGAGTCTTCTGTTTACAAATCTGCTTCTCTTCTCTTTGCCCAGTTTTCTCATTCAAAAATTGTTTTTCCCCTGCGTCACCTGAATATGTTCAAAGAGTCAAATATGATATTATATGCTGACCTGAGCGAGGTACTTGTCAGGTATATGGTGGGGTGGGCTACTTAGTCTCTACAGCTTGGTCTCCTCATCTGTAAAATGAGGGTAATAATAGTGCATACCCCTCACTGGTGGTTGTGAGGATTCAATTATAGAATATTTGTAAAGCTTTTGAACATTGGCACAGAGTAGGTGCAATTGAGTGTTTACTTATTAAATAAATAACAAACTCCTGTCCTGCATTGTCTCAGTCAGAAGGTGACTGTATCTTCTGCTTTCTAGATTATTGTATCTTACTTGACTGCTATGGTTATCAGCAAAACTTTCAGGAAATTACAGTAAATTTTTATCATATAATCTAAATTAGAATCCTATTATTTATTTTAAATATCACATTCTTATACTTTCATAAATGCCACTCAGAATTTATTTACAGTGGAATATCATGCAGTTCATTCCCTAGTAATCCAAAGTAGAGTATAGCTGTTGTTAATGAATAGTTGTTTAATACAAGGCTTTCATCTTGCCAGTTCCGTTATACTTTAAAATTAGAATGCACATATCTATGGGCCATTGTGAAATGTGTTAGATTCCAGAAGATGAGAGGAATAAAAAGTTTTTAGAACTGGTTTTGGCCAAGTTTACACAGTGCCCGTAAACACTTTTTCCAAATAAGATACAGATTTTCTAAGTAACCTAATTGCAACAGTATCTGAAAGACATAAGAAGTGTTGGTGGAAGACTATTTTGTTTCAAAACATTTTTTAATTTGTGCTTAATTTAGCTCTCCTGTTCATGAAGTAGAAATATCTTTTTAAAGACTAATTACCCTATATTCATGCATAATATGTTTCATGTGAAGGAAACAATGATTGTGTGTTCGCTACCGAATGAGATGGTGCGTGTATATGTTTGGGTGTGGGGATACAGTTGCAGAGGTTTAATTCCTATACAGTGAAATGCAAGGAGCACTTAATTTTAATAAACAAGTTTAGCCAAAAAAAAAAGTTACATTTTCTGTTTTCAGGAATTAAGCAGCATTTAAAAAGACAAGATGGAACCTGAAGAGTACTGGAAGCAATAGGAGGGCCTCCATTCTGGTCTCCCATCCAGCAGAGTTAGGTAAGTTATTTGACTTCTTCAGGCTGTGCTCTCCACATCTGTAAAACAACATATGTGAGTAATATGGCCGTGTGGAGGAAAGATCTTAAGAGGAGGGTTTGAGCAAGGAGCTTGGTTGAGAGGCTATTGCAATAGTCCATGTGAGATTTCTCCCATCAAGCACAGCTCACAACTTCATAGTATTCTTGGACTCACCTGCTGAATAGGGATGGATGGTTTCATTAATAAGTGGAGGAGGAGCTCAGAACAGCCTTTCAGCTCCAAAATTGCCTTCACTTGCTCATGAATAAATGGCCTAAAATTCTTTTAAAGATTATTTCTATGGTCTTATGTGTATTTTGTAGTATAGGTGAAATCCTAACATTAGATTAATATTATTCTTAATAAATATTCTTCTCTAGTAGAGGGAAGTATAAACACGGGCATCAGCATTACAAGGAAAGGTGTAGTGAGGCTTGTGGTGAACAAGGGAATGTGAACCGGTCCTAATTCTCCTGCAACCCATTCTTTACACAAACCAAGCGCTCTCTGGACTTTTATAACAAAAGAGGAAAATCTAGATTTTTACGTTTAATTTCTCAAGTTTTAAAACACTTGAGCAAAACATTAGCATGGGCCCCTCTTGGTCACCGTTGCTCCATAGCTCAAACAGTCCTGAAATACGGGGAAGAATCTCAACCTCCCCAAACCGGGAGTAGTATATAGGCAAGAAAGAAATACTTTGAGAACAGAGATTTCTCTAGTGAGAAAAATGTTTCCTGCTTGACAGCCAGCCAGCCTGCTACAGCAGTTTAGTCTTACAGAGTAGCATGTTATATAGACTAGGCCAGAGAGAACCGCAGGGAAAATAGTCATATTAGTGTTCACTGTGCCCACTGTCAGCTGGGCCCTCAGCCACCCCAAGTGAATGACTCTTTTACTTGCCTCTGTGCAGGGTCTTAGTTCATTTCCTCATAGCAACTCTTTCAAGCCCTATTCTTCTCTCTCATAAAATGTTGATTTATTCTTTCTCCTGTTGAAAATCAAGTCTATCAATGATGGATTTCTTCATTCTGGTCTTCCAAAGAACAGATAAAGTGACATTAGCCTTTACTATCACTTCCTTTTCTCCAGTCGCAGAATGGAGTTCCTTTTTCTGCTCATACCCAGTCCCACAACTGCTTTTGAGCTGGCACCTTTTAGTCTCTTTTAGACCCAGCATCAGTCCATCTCTTTATTTTCAGTCTCTCTCCCTCCCCTTCCCCCCAGCTCTTTCCAGCGATTCATCAGCAAGCTCTTGTATTTCCTAGGTTAAAACTGTCAAGAGGGCAAAACAAGTTGCCAATCTCCTGTTGCTCTGACTGCACATCCTACCCTTGCTTCTGTCTTCTCTCTCCTGCCTCTTGCCTTTCCTCATAAGGAGAGCCTGCTCTTAGAGAAGCTAGTGCCTTGCTTTCCCACTTGTGTTGTATCTCCTACCATCAGGATGCCTCACACATGTCCTCTGAATATGTATTAGCAAAGTAAGTAACTGATTGATAATGTATACTAACAACATTTTTGATGTTGAAATCTGAAATCTGCATCTGAATAATACAGGTAGGGGAGGAAAAGGGGAAGTAAGATTGGCATGCGTTGATAATTGATGAAGCTGGGTGATGAGTCCTCTAGCGAAACCCCGGATTACCAAATTATAATTTTTTTATCTCTCAATTTATTTGACTTCTTTGTGGCATCTAACCTTTGTTACTACCTTCTTTGTGACGAACTCTTCTCCCTTGGCATCCATGGCTCTCTCCTGGGTCACCTTTTCTCTCTTCTCTGTCTTGATCTCCTTGTGATTTATTTTCTAAAGCCCATTTCTTAAGTGCTTATCTTCCAAGGATCCTGCCTTAGACCACTTCCCTTTTTTCCGTGTCCACAACACCTGAGTGAATGATGTCTCTTTATTTCAACCACCATCTAAAATACTGTATTGACCACTTAATCTGTACCCTAGTATAGCTTGAGTCTCTGATCCCAAGTCCCATAGTTTCATGTGTGGTTGCCTCCAGCGACATTTCCAAAACTGAACTCATTTACTGCCGCCCCTACCCCCTCACAAAGCCTGTTTCTGTTCTCTAATCCCACTCTAATCTAGCAGCTGGGAATTGCTTGCATTCTCCAAAGAGTCCTGTCTTCTAGCACGCATCCCCCCATTAATCATGCCTTCCTCAAGTGCCCCATAGGAGAGCATCTCAGCCATCTGGAACATTATAGCTCCTTGTTGCTCTCATTCTGTACACTGTTTTCCACTTCCCATACTGTCACCTCCCTAGCTGGTGGGAAAGGCATCAGATTCCTCTTTGTATTCCTACCTCTCCTAGTACCATGCTTGGCACACTATCAGTAAATATTTCTAGGAATAACTAATAATGGGTTCTTGAAATTTTAATGCTGAAAGGGACCATCTAGTTCAGAGACTCTTAAAGAGCAGGGTAATGGTCAAGGTGCCTTAGAGCCTCACAGCCTGGATTTGAATCCTTACTCTGACACTTACTAGCTTTATGATACAAGGAAAATCATTAAGTTGTAGGAAAGTCACTTAATGCTCTTGTTTTTGAGCTGTAACAAAATGAATGCCCAAATTCTGAATGGACAGAGGAAAACTTTACAATTATAATTTCTTAAAAAAATGTTTTTTATACTTTTAGGATGTCAAGACCTGCATTTATATAGCAAAGTCTTTTTTTCCCCCCAGAAGTAAAACTGTTCTAAGTATATGTAATGGAAATAAGTATAATATCTAGTATACTGTATATATATTCTTGATAACATGCAAGAGTCCTACAACCTCCAAAGCCCTGCTCCCCAGACAAGTTTGAGGATCATTTAATGGAAATGGAAATTGAGACTCAGGAAGTTTAAATGACTTTTCCAAGGCCACACAATTTAGTGGCAGAGCTGGAATTTGAAGTTGCTGGAATTCCATTGTGTACTCCTTACCACCATGACATTTAAACAAATAAAAAAATCACTTGGTCAGTCTATCGGATCTTGGAATATTTTTTCCTTGCAGTGGTATTATTTTGATAATAAAATGATTGCACACAGAGATGCACATAAAAACTTGTGAAATTTGACTAACTGAAAGTCAGATATTAATGGCAAATAGGGAATATTCTGAGACTTGACAAAAAGAATAAAAAAATTATTTAAACATCAAAAATGCATGGTCGCCTGCTTTGATTTGTCACCTAATTTAGTATTTTCGTTCCTTCTTTATATAGCCATCTTTTCTACAAATCTCAGAATTCATTGTCTTGCCCTAAATTTTTTTTTAAAACCACTTTTCATATCTGTAGTCCATAAATTCTGATTTGTATCTTGAATTTATACTTAATAATGTACACTTCTTGGTACAGACATCTCAAAATGGCACAAGAAATGCAATCATGTCTATGGATTTCATTACTACAAATCTCTGTGCAGCTTTCTTTGTTGTTGACTTAATACTTTAGCAAATCTTAGGTCTGACATTCTCAAGCTAATTGCATTTGACCAGCTCCTGAGCCTGAGTTCCTGCCTACTAGCATGACTGGTATAAATCACTGCTATTTAGAGAACCTTCATAATGCATTTTGCAGAATAGAGAAATGAGAATGAAGAAAGTTGAAAGGTTTTAAAAGTAATCATCTTTTAAAATAATGATATTTTAACTTCTGGGACATAGATACATTTAAGTAAATGAACTGTAATTCAAGAGGAAGTCAGTTGTTCATCCATTCATAGAAGTGGCTGTATAGATGTTTATCCTATAGAGAAGGCAGCTGGAGTGTCTGGACAGCTTCTTTTGAGAACTAGGAAGTAGTTTATGTAGCTGTGTCTACCACTGTTTGGCCTGTCAAATGGTGATTTGGTTTACCTTCATACAACTTTCCTACTTGACTCTGATAAAAGCCAGTCCAGTAACTGACTTAGTACTTGATTGTGTATGTTATCGGTAATGTGTTTGAGAAATATTTCTGATATTGATATTATGCCGGGGATTTGGTTTTAAACAATGAAGGAAGGAAAGAGATATTAAGACCGGCTATACATTGATAATTGTTGAAGCTGGACGACAAGTTACTGGGGATTCAATATCGCATCGTATAGTTTTGTATATGCTTGAAATTTTATTTTACATGATAAAAATAATCTCTGATGCATATGCTTTTAGATTTGTATGTGTGTAGAGGAGTGTGTGTGTGTGTGTGTGTCTATCTTTAGCTGTTAACTAATCTTCTGAACCAGGGGGATGGTAAATTTTATTTTCAACTAAGCAGTTGCTGGGGGCACAGATTTTATATGCGCTCATTGCTGGAGGGAACGCAGGAAGCATAAAACCCTGCCCCCAAATTCCTTGCAATCTAGCTGGGAAAATCACCACACACAAAAACTCTTAAAAGTGTAATACTGGTTTTCCCTGGTGGCGCAGTGGTTGAGAGTCTGCCTGAAGATGCAGGGGACACGGGTTCATGCCCCGGTCCGGGAAGATCTCAGATGCCGCGGAGCGGCTGGGTCCGTGAGCCGTGGCCGCTGAGCCTGCGCTCCTCAACGGGAAAGGCCACAGCAGTGAGAGGATCCCCCCCCCCCCCAAAAAAAAAAAAAAAAAAAAAAAAAAAAAGAATCAGATTAAATCCATTTACCTAAATAAAACTTTCTCTAGAGTATAGTAATGTTTCTCTCAGCTGAAATAGAGCAATTATAGGCTGTATAATTTATTGAGAATTTTTCATGGTGTCTTAACTCTGTTTTTCTCTTGAAATGTTAAATTTTGAATTAGTATTTCCCTTTTTTTTTTTGTTTTTCGGTACGCGGGCCTCTCACTGTTGGGGCCTCTCCTGTTGCGGAGCACAGGCTCCGGACGCGCAGGCTCAGCGGCCATGGCTCATGGCCCAGCCGCTCTGCGGCATGTGGGATCTTCCCGGACCGGGGCATGAACCCGTGTTCCCTGCGTCGGCAGGCGGACTCTCAACCACTGCACCACCAGGGAAGCCCTGAAAGCATACTTTTTAAAGTGAGTAAATAAGTTAGAAATAATGAAACTTTAGAGTTTTACTTCGGAGGACTGAAGGTTAGATTAAAGAATTTAAACTTTATTCTTGGGCAGCAGACAGCCGCTAAGTATTTTGCAAGGAAGTGATGTTATCAAATAAACATGTAGTAAAATGACTCCAGTGACAGTATTGATTGAGATAGAGATTGGTGGGAGAAAGAATGAAAAGAAAAAACAGGATTAGTGCAATATTCTGTAAACAAGTCAGTAAGGGTCTTCTTTAGAATGTCAGCAGAGCAAATGGAAACAAGGACCTAATGTGGAGGGCACAATTGTCAGGTCTTCGACATCAGGCAGATATGAGAGTTTAGGAAAATGGCTTTCTCTGCAATCTCACCTATTTCTAGTGTATCTTACTTAATAAAATGGTTGTATTTTCTAAAAGTTTCAGTTGGCAAAGGTTTAGCAACTTCCAAAATAGGTGGAGGAGGGTAGGAATGACGATCTGGGATGCCAAGTGTCAAAACTAGTTAGTAGTTGTTGTTTTCATTCTTTTGTTAACTATAACGTTATTAATAACATTTGTCAATGTGGAGAAAAGTTTCATGTTCTGTG
The DNA here is from genome assembly GCF_000442215.2 of Lipotes vexillifer. NCBI lineage: Eukaryota > Metazoa > Chordata > Mammalia > Artiodactyla > Lipotidae > Lipotes > Lipotes vexillifer. Next base: position 2,581,787 of record NW_006779050.1, on the reverse strand, counting down.
TAGTACTGGCACCACCGCTTGTTTGAACCATTTAAATTCCATAGGGGTTATTTTATCTGGTTCTATGGAGACAGTGTATTTGGTATAAGAATAGGAATTTGAGCAACCACAAACCAAATTTATGTGCTTATTCTGAGAGATTCATTCCAGGGAAAGGCCTGCTGGGCTAATATATACTTTTTAGATTTTTCCACAGATTTTAATGAGCCACCACCAATTCTGGCACTGAAATCGCCACAGTATACAAAATGCGTTATGGGAAACAATTTTTCTAGGACTAGTGGGCAAAACATACTACACATCTGTTGGGCGTACAGTTTTCCAAGTTTTGGCTGGGATGTCAGCTTACAGTCTAGATGAATAGACTGCATGAATAGACACTGCATAAATATAGCCTGCAGTGGGGCAGGTGTCAGGGTTTGGATTTTTGACCTCTAGGCAAATGGATTCAAAGGTAAGTCATCCCCTTGTTCTCAACTCAAGGAGTCTGATGGCTTAAACTTCATTTTCTTTACAATGATTTTGGACTTTATCCAGTATTATATCGGTCATAAACTTGAAGAGAAGAAAAACTGTTTTTTCCACATTATTTTAAGGCTTTTCAAAGTGTTCAATAAAATAACGTGTTGGCCCATAAGGGCACAATTTTTCGTAAATAAAGATTATCAGGGTTTTTTTTTTGCAAGAAAAAAAACATTCCCCATAATAAAATTTGCTTACCAATCCATGGGATTCTAGGAAAAGCTAGTGTAATTTTCAGATTAAATATATAATCTTATTCAGGATTTTGTGTATAATTTTATATATTCATTTGATAGTTATATTTTATCCTAATTCTAGAACATGACCTGTGGATGCTGTCAAAATCACATAACCTACCTCGGTAGTTTACAGATTGTCTAACTGTTCATTCTAATGTAGGAGATTATTTGGAAGTTTTTTTTTTCCATTAAGTTTCCACAAGAAGGGGCAGTCTTGGAAGACTGTGTAATATCATAGAAGTTTAAACATCAGTGGATCCGCAGGGATTTGATTGGAAAAGTTCAAGGGGAAGGTAATGAGTAAATGTAGAGTCCTTAGCAGCTACTAGTGTAGCTGTAGCAAGAGCCTTGAATACTTAATCGTTGTTCTAAGAATCCACTCCAATTAACTAAGAAAATTTTACTATTAGCTAAAACTGAAATTTTGGATCTAGGAGTCAAAATAGAAAAGGACTTGAAAAGCGAAAGTAGAAAGAGAAGGAAGAATTGTATCAGAATAAGAGGAATGGAGCAGACAGATGTATGGAAATTGCTTTGTCCTCAGGCCATTTTCTTGGTACTTTCCATAACTTATTTAATAATATAGCAACATAATATGATAGTGTTTTTTGAAGTCAAAAGAATGAATCAGTCCATTAGGAAAAAAGGAATGAGTGAGAAGAGGACCAGTGACAGACACATTCATATGGATGACTGGAGAAGAGGAACTTGCAAAGAAGCATGAGAAAAGCATTCTGAGAGGTAGAAGGAAACTTAAGAAAGAGTGAGCCACTACAGGCAAAGGAGGGTGGTCAACAGCATTAATTTTGTAGATCAGTCAGTGTCTTCAGAATGTGAGAAAAATTTACTTGTTTGTACAAGTAAGTCGATGGAGATGTTGAGGGAAGTGGGAGAAAGGTGCGACAGAATATAAGTTGCAGATGGTTAGAGAATAAGTATATGGTAAGGGAGTGGAGTAGAAAACTAATTGTGTGAAGAGAAGTATTGCTCTTAGCTTGCTGATGCAGAAGTAAAGGAATGAGTCAGTGGAGAGGACTCACTGATGATGTGGGAAATTGAAGTGGGAATAACATGGGAAAAGTACTAATGGAATTAAAAGGCCAGATGGAGGGTTAGCATTGCAAAGATGCTGAATATTAAAAGAGAAAAGTTCATGGTTTTACACTGCGTGAGCTTTGTCTTCTAAGTGAAGTAAGAGACAAGATCAACTGCTGAGAATGAGGGATACAGTACCTCTTGTATTTCTGAAATAAAATTGGCTACGTATTGTATTATTTTATGAGAGACTGCTGGATTCAATTTGCTGAACTGTTATTTAGAATTTAGCACTTGCATTCATTCAGTGAGATTGGCTTGCTTCATTAAAAAAAAATCTTGCTAGTTTTTGGCATTATAATAATAATAACTATTTTTCAAACATTTTATATATGAGACTTATCTGTTCCTTGAGAATTTGACAACTCATTTGTAAAACTTTTGAGGTGGATACATTTTATGAACAAATTTCTTTGAAAAAACTTTAGCTTCTGTCCTGATTATAATTCTACTCAGGCTTTCTATTTCTTTGTGTTTTATATTATAAAATGATCAAATTTTTTTGCCATTTTCTCATTGATGCAAGAGTTATGTAAGAGTCTTTAAAAACTTTCCTAGTGGTTACTTATTTTAAAATTTAATTTCATATTAATTAAAAAATTTAATGCATTTGTAATCACAGATGGGACCCCTATACAATTTAAGAATTATTGTTATTTTATGTGGCTTGATATAAAATAGGTGCATAAATAAATATTACATAGTATAAATATAAATATAAGTAAATATAAATATATATATATGTAAGTTAACTCAAAATGATCAAAGACCTAAACATGAGGTAAACTGTAAAACTCTTGGAAGAAAACATAGGGCAAAAGCTTCTTGGCACTGGGTTTGACAATCACTTCTTAGATGTGACACCAGAAACACAGGCAACAAAAGAAAAAAATAGGTAAGTTGGACTTCATCGAAACAAAAAACTTCTGTGCATCAAAGGGCACAGTCAACATAGTGAAAAGGCAACCCACAGAATGGGAGAAAATATTTGCTAGTCATATATCTGATATGGGATTAATATCCAGAATATATAAAGAACTATAACTTAACAGCAATAGAAACAAACAACTGGATTAAAAAATGAGTAAAGAATTTGTATAGACAATTTACAATGAAGATATACAGATGGCCAGTATGAACATGAATAGGTGTTCAACATCAATTCATTGGGGATGTGAACATGAATAGGTGCTCAACATTAATTCATTGGGGATGTGCAAGTCAAAATCACCATGAGATACTACTTCACACCTATTAGAATGACTGTTATCAAAAAACCAGGAAATAAGTTTTGGTGAGAATTTGGAGAAATTGGAACACTTGTGTATTACTGGTGGGAATGTAAAATGGTATAGCAGCTGTGGAAAACAGTATGATGGTTCCTCAAAAACTTCAACATAGAAGTGCCATATCCTGAAATTCTGCTTCTGGGTACATACCCTAAAGAAGTGAAAGCAGGGACTCAAAAACAGATATTTGTACACCCGTGTTCATAGCAGCATTATTCACAGTATGCAATAGGTGGAAGCAGCCCAAGTGCCATCAGTAGATGAATGGATAAACATAGTGTGGTATATACATACAATGAAATAATAATCATCCTTAAAAAGAAAGGAAGTTTTCATGCACGTTGCAGCACGTATGAACCTTGAGGACATTATGCTAGGTAAAATAAACCAGCCACAAAAAGACAAATACTATATGATTCTATATATATGGAGTTCCTAGAGTGATCAAATTCATAGAGATAAAAAATAAAATGATGGTTTACAGAGGCTGGAGGGAAGGGAAAAGTGGGAGTTAGTGTTTACTAGGTACAAAATTTCAATTGGGGTTGATGAAAAAGCTCTAGAGACAAACGGTGGTGATGGTTGCACAGAATGGGAATGTACTTAATGCTGCAGAATTGTGCACATAAAAATGGTTAAAATGATGAATTTTATGTTATATATTTTACCACAATAAAAAATGGTTACAGAAGTTAGAGGAAAAACAATAATACGTTTGTTCAAAAATGCTGCTTATGCTAAAAGCAAAAAAATAAAAGTAATAGTTTTCATATTATATAAAAGAGAAAACAAAACAGCAAAGAGGAATTAAAAAGTAGAACAAAATAGCAGAGTGTGATGGAGAAAGGGTATGGTATATCTGGATAATATGATTAATAGGGAATTAAAAATTTCTATTTTACTCTGTACCCTATAGTGTATACACACAAGAGACATATATTCTTTTTCAAATGAAGAAAATTTTTTGCATAGTTCAGGGCATTTTCTAAACTACTCTTGAATTTCTTATAGGGAAACATTTTCACAGAAATGTTTGTTTTCCCTTTGAATTTCAGCATGATTCTTGGTAGTTTCATATTTTTTCCCCGTGAATCGAGCGGTATGCACAAATCTTGGTATTCTGGCCAACCCATACTCTCAGATCTGGACAAGAAGGATAGATTGATGTGCATATCCCATGGTTATTATTTTAGTGGGCTTTTATGTAATGCGGTCTACGGAACTGATTCTGTATCTTCCTCTACTTTGAGTAATCTAAAATCAAAAGGAGATCAAAGCTGTTCTCTGCAAGGGGTAATACAGAAAGTAGTACCTATTACCAACAGGCACTGGCCCTAGAATCTTTCTCCCTCCACCCTTGAATCAAGTATCAAGATGATACCAGGTGATCAGGTATCCCAGAATGGACCACACCCCTACTAGGTACTTATATGTTTCTTTTTGTATATTGTCTTTTTTTTTTTAAATGTGGAGATGTTTATTAAAAGACATTAGAGACAGTGCCACAGACAAATTTGAGTCAACTTATATTAGGTCTGCCAGGTAGATTTCTTCAGGTGTTCAATTTTCAGAAATCCAGGTGCTCCTTTTGAACAACAGGATAGCTCACCCATTCACAGAATGTTAGACGAAGGGACCCTTGAGATCCCCGACACTGGCAAAGGTGTAATGTTTATCTTGCTCACCACTTGGTGCCCACAACCCAGCTCAGTAATTTTTTTTTTTGATGACCTAGTGGGTCAATTTTATTTTCCAGATTTTCTACTGTAAACATATATCACTTTTATAATCAGAAAAAGCTATTACAGTGATTTTTAGGTATGCCCTCTTAGTTTTTCATTTCTCTTCTTTTTTGTTTATTAATTTTTATTGGAGTATAGTTGCTTTACAGTGTTGTGTTAGTTTCTGCTGTACAGCAGAGTGAATCAGCTATACATATACATATATATCCTCTCTTTTTTAGATTTCCTTCCCATTGAGGTCACCACAGAGCATTGAGTAGAGTTCCCTGTGGTATACAGTAGGTTCTCATTAGTTATCTGTTTTATACATAGTAGTGTATATATGTCAATCCCAATTTCCCAATTCATCCCCCCCCCATTTCCCCCTTGGTATCCATACGTTTGTTCTCTACATCTTTGTCTCTGTTTCTGCTTTGCAAATAAGTTCATCTGTATTATATACAATTAGAAATGAAAAAGCAGAAGTTACAGCTAACACTGCAGAAATACAAAGCATCCTAAGAGACTACTACAAGCAACTGTATGCCAATAAAATGGACAACCTGGAAGAAATGGACCAATTCTTAGAAAGGTACAACCTTCCAAGACTGAATCAGGAAGAAATAGGAAATATGAACAGACTAATTACAAGTAATGAAATTGAAACTGTGATTAAAAATCTTCCAACAAACAAAAGTCCAGGAAAGATGGCTTCACAGGCGAATTCTATCAAACATTTAGAGAAGAGCTAACACCTGTCCTTCTCAAACTCTTCCAAAAAATTGCAGAGGGAGGAACACTCCCAATCTCATTCTACAAGGCCACCGCCACCCTGGTACCAAAACCAGACAGAGATATCACACACACAAAAAAGAATATTACAGGCCAATATTGTCTTTAATAGCTTTAAAGAGTTGTTTGAAGAAGTGTAGGTAATGTGACTAATCTCACCTCTGCTTGGCTCATAGCATAGTAAAATGTATTATATGAGAGCAGTTACTTTTTCAGCTAATGTCTGCCCCGTCTTTAGGAACCACACAAATTGCTTTTGTTCAGAGGATGGTGTACCTGGTATGTGGCAGAAAGATGTATTGCTCAGCTCAACCCTATAGGGAGGGATAGCACGTCAGGAGGAATGTGCCCTGGGTGGAAGGAATGAGCAGGATTGAGTGAGATAAGGAGTCAGTGTGAATTTCTGCATGATTTTCTTAGGGCATTATTTCTTTAGAGTAAGCCTTTCTTTCCTGATGAAATCAGGGGTACCTCAGCAATTTAGTAGCACTTTGTTGAATATAAGACTTCTATGGCAATTTATTTGCTTGCTTGTCTTTTCAATTGATGTCTTATTTTTCTTTGTTTCTCTGAGGGTGGTACCTAACATTGAATGGGCACTCAATAAATGTTTTCTGTCTGAATTAATGATTTTTTTAAAGAGAGGAAGTCAGAGAGGAATAAGAATAGTTGTAGAAGAATTTTGCTTTTTTAAATGACTCAACTTACCTATAACAAAGTTAGTTTGATGAAGTTACACCCTGCTTTATTAATACTGCCAATTTGAAGGAAATGAATTAGACGAATTAGACTAACGACTTTCCAACATTTTTCATGTTAGAATCATCTAAGGGGCTTTTAAAAATCCAGTGTCCATGTTGCTACTCAGAGTGTAGCCTGTAGACTAGTAGCATCAGAATTACCCAAGAACTTGTTAAAAAATGTCTTCAGGTCCCTACTAAGATGTACTGAATGAGAATTGGCATTTTAAAAAGATCCTCATGTGATTCATATGCACATTAAATTTTGAGAAGGACTGATCTACAGCATTTTCTAATAATAATCTACCATTTTATTTGAATAGTTAAGTAATTTTTTTTGCCATTCTTCTAATCTTTCATAATGAATCTAATTGGTCAATTTTATAAACATGGCCCCTAAGAATAGTCAGTTAATAGAATTCTTAGCTTTTCTATCTCTGGTAATAGGATTTCTGTATGGAGTTAGGCATCTACTTAACAATAATATAATCCTTTCATTGTTACATAATGAAGGAAAGCTTTCTATATTCCTGACTTGTCCTTTGCCCTTTGCGGCTGGACAATTTATCTCTGTTGGTTGATTCATTTTGCTCTGAACCACATGACTAATCATATAGTACTAAATTCAGTCTTTCAAGCGTTCACCATTAGGTCTGTCTTGTTTAAGATGGTATGTTGAGCCACTCATTAAGTTTTCATTTGGTTCTACTTCTCTTTGAGACCCTAAAATATTGTGATGAAAAATTGCAAAAATTAGAATAATTAGGAAAAACTATTTTGGAAGTTAAAAGGCAGATGCATGAGTGGTAACTGATTTAGACTTGAGAAAGTTAAATCTTACGATTGCTATGGAGAAAGCCCAAAGCATCCCACCTTACACTACAGAATCGCAAAGACTCAGAGAGTGGTGGAGGTAAATATGGTGAATTATTTGAAAGTCAGATTAAGAATGAGTTAGACCCTCTGATTTCCTCCCCTACTTTGTGTAACAGAGAGACTGCTTCTCCCCAGAGAAAACCAGAGGCTATTCTTTTTGTTGGAGAACCTAGTCCCAGCTGGGAGTGGGCAGTAATGAAAAGAGGGTTTAAGTGAACGTTTGTTATAAATATTGAGATTCCCCAGTCTTCTTCCTGTATCTTTTCCACAGAATGCTAGGTAGCAGGCTTATTCATTCTAGGCAGCAGATTTATGGTGTGTCCTCTGGGATTCTGAACAGCACAATAGAAATGATCTGAGATATAAAGATGTCAGTGTTTTCTTATTGAAATGACCCAGCAGGTTATTTTACAGCCAACAGTTGATGAGTCACTTTCATGCATATAGCTTTTTCAGGTCCCATATATAAATATGAATAAATAACAAAGGAACATAAGATATTTAAGGAAACAGAGGCTAAAGCAAAAGTAACTTGGAGGAAACACACAATGAAGGTAGAAAGTGAGTATATTGCCTATGTTAAATAATAATAAGATGCTGAAAAACAAACAATAGTTAAAAAACAAAAAAATTTTCATGGAAATTATAAACATAATGGCAAAATTGTAAAATTCATGAGAGGAGATGGAAGACAAAATTGAGGTACTTCCCAGGAAAGTAGAGGAAAAAGGTAACTGGATAGAAAATAAGAAAGTAAAGAAGATTTGAGGGCTAATACAGAGAATCCAACATTAAAATCATAGGAATTCGAAAAGGAAGGACAGAAGAAATGGAAGAGAAGAACATAATTGAAGACATAATTCAAGAAAAATTTCCAGAACTGAAGGACATGATTTCCTTTAGTGTTAAGGCATGCCAGATATCCTTACCAAGTACTCTGTGCAGTGCAAGAAAATAGTCACAAATATTCATCACCAGAACTGGTGGCAAAAAGCACAACCTTACTTTGTTTGCCTTTCTTTTTTTTAAGAAGGTTTCTATGCAATCAAATTTATCAATCTTTTTTTTATGCTTTCTGTCTTTGGTGCCATTCTTAGAAATACCTATCCCACCCAAATATAAAAAGAAATGCATGTATGCTTTCTTCCTTCTGGAATTACCTTTATTTAAGGTCTGAGGTAGAATATAACTTTATTTTAGTTTAATTTAATTTTGCAAACTACATAGAAGTATCCACATTAAATACTAAATATCTCCTACTGATTTTACAGTCCAAATTTACTATAAACAAAAATTATATATATTATAAGTAATATAGAAATACAATATATTTGGTTTCTTGAATATTTATTCTATTTATTGCTCTGTCTTTAAAGTAGTTTTCATAGTTGGCTGGGCAAATATTTCTTCTTAACTTCTTCAGAAATTCCCTGGATATTCTTATCCAAAGTTATTTCTTCACAAGCATTCTAGAAACATTTTTCCAGCATTAAATCAAATATATAAAATGCTCATTGGATTTTGATTATTATACATCAAATTTAAAGTTGAATGTAGACAGGGTTGTCATGTTCTTAACACTGAGGTTCCCCTTTCATGAGCATAGAATCTCATTCAGTCTTTTAAGGTATCTTAAATATCCTCAGGTAGATAAGAATTCATTATTATAAATCCATTTTTTTGTATAGTCATTGGATTTCTTTAGTAATTCTATATTTTTTCATATTATAAATGGGATATTTTACTTTTATATTATCAAATTGTTTGAAGAATACAGGGAAACCACGTGGGTATGTGTATGGCTGTGTGTGTACACATGTGTATGCATGTATTTTTAAAGTATTTATCTTATTTTATACTTGTATTGTCTAAACGTCTTCCTTTATTCTTCTGGGTTTTCCAAGTATATAGTCATATCAACAATAATAGTTTTGCCACTCCTTCTTATGACCTCTGGGCTTCAACTCTCCTAAATTTGAAGATGCACAAATAAATTTCTTTCTCATTCACTGGTTGCCACATGCCATTTCTCTCTCCTGAAAGTTCTTCCCTCTCTTTTAATTCCTACTAATTCCTCAGTTTATATCTTAACCATCAACCTTCAAGATTTTTGAAGACCTGGTCAGATGTCCTGCCTATATATTCCTATGTGCCCATGCCTATTGAAGCACTTGCAAAACTATATTGAAATTATCTAATTTCTTGCCTGTCTCCTCTGTACTGCAAGCCATAGGGACTATGTCTTGTTCAGTGCTTTACTAGATGCTTGACTCTTTTATAAAAAATTAATTAATTTTTTAAACTTATTTTATTGGATGAAAGATTTTTAAAATCTATATTGCTTTACAATTTTCAGAAGTTTCACACACATGATTTCATATAATCCCATAATAACTCTTTTTTTAATCCTCTACTCCTATATTGCCCCTCCCCCTTCCTTCTCCCCATGGGTGACCACTAGTTCTCTGTATCTGTGAGTCTGCTTCTTTTTTGTTTTATGCACTAGATTATTATATATATATTTTTAGATTCCACATACAAGTTATATCATATAGCATTTGTCTTTCTCTTCTATCTGACTTATTTCACTTAGCATAATGCCCTTCAAATCCATCCATGTTGCTGCAAATGGCAAAATTTCATTATTTTTTATGGCTGAGTAGTAGTCCAATGTGTATGCGCATATATATATATGCATACACATATATGTGATATCTATATCTATATCTATATCTATATATCCATTCATCTTCTTTATCCATTCATCTATAGATGAACACTTAGGTTGCTTCCATACCTTGTGACTGTAAATAACGCTGCTATAATGAATTAGTGTTCCTGTTTTTTTCAGAAATATACCCGAGGAGTGGAATTGCTGGGTTATATGGTAGCACTATTTTGGGGTTTTTGAGAAATCTCCATATTGTTCTCAAAAGTGGCTCCACCAATTTGAATTCCTAGCAACAATTTAGGAGAGTTCCCTTTTCTCCACATCCTCACCAACATTTGTTATTTGTGTTCTTTTTGATGATAACCATTCTGATAGCTGTGAGGTGATATCTCATTGTGGTTTTGATTTGCATTTCCCTGATGATTAGTGATGTGAGCATCTTTGCATGTGCCTGTTGGCCATCTGCATTTCCTCTTTGGAAAAATGTCTACTCAATTCTTCTCTTTTAATTGTTTTTTTTTTTTTTTGATGTTGAGTTGTATGAGCTATTTATATATGTTGGATGTTAACCACTTATTAGTCACATCATTTGCAAATATCTTCTTCCATTCAGTAGGTTGGCTTTTAATTCGTTTAATTGGGTTCCATTTGTTTATTTTTTGCTTTTGTTTCCTTTGCTTTAGGAGATAAATACAAAAAAATATTGCTGCAATTTATGTCAGAGTGTTCCACCTATGTTTTCCTCTAAGAGTTTTATAGTGTCCGGTCTTGCATTTACATCTTTAATCCTTTTTGAGTTTATTTTTGTATTTGGTGTTAGAGAATGTTCTAATTTCATTCTTTTACATGTAGCTGTCCAGTTTCACAGCACCACTTATTGAAGAAACTCTCTTTTCTCCACTGTATATTCTTTCCTCCTTTTTCACAGATTAATAGACCATAAGTGCGTGGGTTTCATTCCGGGCTCTCTATTCTGTTGCCTTGATCGATATGTACGTTTTTGTGCCAGTACCATACAGTTTTTTCTTTTTTTTAATATTTATTTCATTTCATTTCATTTCACCGGGTCTTAGTTGTGGCTGGTGGGCTTCTCAGTTGCAGCTCGCAGGCTCCTTGGTTGCAGCTCGCCAGCTTCTTTGTTGTGGCATGTGGGCTCCTTAATTGTGGCCTCGAACTCTTAGTTGTGGCATGCATGTGGGATCTAGTTCCCTGACCAGGGATCGAACCCGGCCCCCCTGCATTGGGAGTGAGGAGTCTTAACTACTGCACCACCAGGGATGTCCCACCATACTATTTTGATTACTGTAGCTTTGTAGTATAGTCTGAAGTCAGGGAGTGTGATTCCTCCAGCTCTGTTTGTCTTTCTCAGGATTGTTTTGGCTTTTGGGGTCTGTTACGTTTCCATATATATTTTAAAATTATTTATTCTAGTTCTGTGAAAAAATGCCATTGATAATTTGATAGGGATTGCATTGAATCTGTAGATTGCCTTGGGTGGTATGGTCATTTTAACAATATTAATTCTTCCAATCCAAGAACGTGGTATATCTTTCCATTTGTTGGTGATGATAGAAATCTTTGATTTTGATCTCAAAAACTATAGTGTATTATAGTTTTCAGAGTACAGGTCTTTTACCTCCTTACTTCTGTCATCAGTGTATTATAGTTTTCAGAGTGCAGGTCTTTTACCTCCTTAGGTAGGTTTATTCTTAGGTATTTTTTTTTCTTTTTGATGCTATAGTAAATGGGATTGTTTCCTTAATTTCTCTTTCTGATAGTTCATTGTCAGTGTATAGAAATGCAACAGATTTCTGTATATTGATTTTGTATCCTGCAGCTTTACTGAATACATTGATGAGCTCTAGTAGTTTTCTGGTAGTGTCTTCAGGATTTTCTATGTACAGTGTCATGTTCTCTGCAAACAGTGACAGTGTTACTTCTTCCTTTCCAGTTTGGATTCTTTTTATTTCTTTTCTTCTCTGATTTCTGTGGCAAGGACTTCCAAAACTATGTTGACTAAAAGTGGTGAGAGTGTACATCCTTGTGTTGTTCCCGATCTTAGAGGAAATGCTTTCAGCTTTTCACCATTGAGAATGATGTTATCGGTGGGTTTGTCATGTATGGCTTTTATTATGTTGAGGTCAGTTCTCTCTGTACCCACTTTCTGGTGAATTTTTAATCATAAATGGATACTGAATTCTGTCAGAAGCTTTTTCTGTACCTATTGAGGCGATCATATGGTTTTTATTCTTCAATTTGTTAATGTGGTGTATCACATTGATTGATTCGCAGATATTGAACCATTCTTGCATCCCTGGAATAAATTCCACTTGATCATGATGTATGATCCTTTTAATGTATTGTTGGATTCAGTTTGCTAATATTTTGTTTTGGATTTTTGCAACTCTGTTCATCAATGATATATTGGCCTCTAATTTTCATTTTTTTTGTGATATATTTGTCTGGTTTTGGTATCAGGGTGATGCTGGCCTCCTAAAATGAGTTTGGAAGTATTCCTTCCTCTTCAGTTTTTTGGAACAGTTTGAGAAAGATCGGTGTTAACTCTTCTCTAAATGTTTGGTAGAATTCACCTGTGAAGTCATCTGGTATGGAATTTTGTTTGTTGGGAGTTTTTCAATTACTGATTCAATTTCATTACTGGTAATTGTTCTGTTCATATTTTCTATTTTTTCCAGTCTGAAGAGATGGTACCTTTCTAAGAATTTGTTCATTTCTTTTAGGTTGTCCATTTTATTGGCAAATAGTTGTTCATAGTAATCTCCTATGATCCTTTGTATTTCTGTGGTGTTGATTGTAACTTCTCCTTTTTTGTTTCTGATTTTATTGATTTGGGCTGTCTCCCTTTTTTTCTTGATGAGTCTGCCTAAATGTTTATCAATTTTGTTTATCTTTTCAAAGAACCAGCTTTTAGTTTCATTCATCTTTGCTTTTGTTTTTTTCAGTCTCTATTTCATTTATTTCTTCTCTGATCTTTATGATTTCTTTCCTTCTGCTCACTTTGGATTTTGTTTGTTCTTCTTTCTCTAGTTCCTTTATGTGTAAGGTTAGGTTGTTAGAAATTTTTCTTATTTCCTCAGGTAAGCTTGTATCGTTATAAACTTGCCTCTTAAAACTGCCTTTGTTGTATCGCAAAGGGTTTGGATTCTTGTGTTTTCATTTTTATTTGTCCCTAGGAATTTTTTGATTTCCTCTTTGATTTTTTTCAGTGATCCATTGGTTGTTTAGTAGCATATTGTTTAGCCTCTATGTGTTTTGTGTTTTTTACAGTTTATTTCTTGTAGTTGATTTCTATTCTCATAGCATTGTCGTTGGAAAAGATGCTTGATATGATTTCAATTTTCTTAAATTTACCAAGGCTTGTTTTTGGGCCTAGCATGTGATTTATTCTGGAGAATGTTCCACATGCACTTGAGAAGAATGTATATTCTGCTGCTTTCAAATGGAATGCTTTATACATATCAGTTAGTCCACTTGCTCTAATGTGTCATTTATGGCCAGTGTTTCCTTATTGATTTTCTGTGTGGATGATCTGTCCATTGATGTTAAGTAGGGTGTTAAAGTCCCCTACTGTTATTGCATTCCTGTCATTTTTTTCTTTTATGTCTGTAAATATTTGCCTTCTATGTTGAGGTGCTCCTATGTTGGGTTCATATATGTTTACAATTGTTATATATCTTCTTATTGGGTCAACCCCTTGATCATTATGTAGTGTCATATTTTGTCTCTTGTATAAGTCTTTATTTTAAAGTCTCTTTTGTCTGATATAAGTATTGCTACTCTGGCTTTTTTTTTTTTTTTTTTTTTTTTTTTTGCAGTCCGCGGGCCTCTCACTGTTGTGGCCTCTCCCGTTGCGGAGCACAGGCTCCGGACGCGCAAGCTCCCTCTCACTGTTGTGGCCTCTCCCGTTGCGGAGCACAGGCTCCGGACGCGCAAGCTCAGCAGCCACAGCTCACGGGCCCAGCCACTCCACGGCATGTGGGATCTTCCCGGACCGGGGCGCGAACCCGTGTCCCCTGCATCGGCAGGCGGACTCTCAACCACCGCGCCACCAGGGAAGCCCTCTGGCTTTCTTTTGATTTCTGTTTGCATGGAATACCTTTTCCATCCCCTCACTTTTATTCTGTGTGTCTCCACATCTGAGGTGAGTCTCTTGTAGGCAGCATATATGCAGGTCTTGTTTCTGTGTCCATTCAGCCACTCTCTCTGTCTTTTGAGTAGAGCATTTAGTCCATTTATATTTAAGGTAATTATCAATATATATGTTCTTGTTGCCATTTTGTTGTTTGGGATTTGGTTTTATAGGTCTTTTTTTTCCTCTTTTTTTTTCTTCTCTTGTGATTTGATGACTATCTTTAATGTTATTTTCTTTTTTATGTGTATATCTATTACAGATTTTTGGTTTGTGGTTACTGTGAGGTTTTTGTATAGTTTGTGTGTGTGTGTGTGATTGTTTTAAGTTGCTTGTCTCCTAGTTTCAAATGCATTTTAAAAACCCTGCATTTGTACTCTCCCGCCTCACAATTACTGTTTTTGATATATTTTACATCTCACTGTTTTGTGTATCCCTTAACTGCTTATTGTAGTGATAAATGATTTAACTACTTTTGTCTTTTAACTTCCCTACCAGCTTTGTGTGTGGATGATTTCCTACCTTAATGGTGTGCTTTTTCATTTTCCTAGTTATGACCTTATATTTTTTCTTCTAGAGAAGTTTCTTTAACATTTGTTGTACAGCTTGTTTGGTGGTGCTGAAGTCTTTTAGATTTTGCTTGTCTATAAAGCTTTTGATCTCTCCATTAAATCTGAAGGAGAGCCTAGCTCTGTATTCTTGATTGTAGGTTTTCCCTTTTATCACTTTGACTATATCGTGCCACTCCCTTCTAGCCTGCTGAGTTTTTGCTGAAAAATAGCTGATAGTCTTACGGGAATTCCTTTATATGTTATTTGTTGCTTTTCCCTTGTTGATTTTAATATTCTCTCTTTACCTTTAATTTTTGTCATTGGAATTACAGTGTGTCTTGGTGTGTTCCTCTTTGGGTTCATCATGTATGGAATTCTCTGTGCTTCCTAGACTTAGGTTACTCTTTCCTTTCCCAGGTTAGGACAGTTTTCAGCTATTACATTTTCAAATATGTTCTCAGGCCCTTTTGCTCTCTCTTCTCCTTCTGGGACCACTATAATGTGAATATTAGTATACTTGATGTTGCCTCAGAAGTCTCTTAAACTGTCCTCATTTCTTTTCATTCTTTTTTATTTAGTAGTGGCAGTGATTTCCACTACTCTGTCTTCCAGCTCACTGATCCATTCTTTTGTATCATTTAGTCTACTATTGATTTCTTCTAGTGTATTTTTCATTTCATTTATTGTATTCCTCATCTCTACTTGGTTGTTCTTTTTATTTTCTAACTCTTTGCTGAAAAATTCTGATTTCTGTTCTGTGCATCCATTCTTTTCCTGAGTTTGTTGATCATCTTTACAATCATTACTCTGAACTCTTTCTTGGGTAGATTCCCTATCTCCACTTCACTTAGTTCTTCTGGGGTTTTATCTTGTTCCTTCATCTGAAACATGTTCCTCTGCTGCTTCATTTTGTCTAAGTTGCCATTGGTGTTTTTGTGTATGTGTTAGATTAGTTATGTTTATCAACCTTGAAGAAGTTGCCCTCTGTAGAAGAAGTCCTATGGATCCCTGCAGCACACTCCTCTTCCTCACCCAAGCTATATGCTGTAGAGATTCCCCCTAAGAGGGCTGTGTGGGTCCTTCTGTTGTGGTCTGGTAGGCTTTGTTGGCCCTTAGCCTGGTTGGTTGCTAGGCTCTGCCTTTTGCTGGCTGGCTGGCTGTTGGTTAGCGGGATCTGTTCAGGAGTCTGCTGACTGCAGAACACCAGGGAGCTTCGATGCTAGTGCTTGCTCACTGGTTGGCGGAGTTAGAGTTCAGAAAATTCTGGGGCTGTTGTTCCCCTACTGATGGGTGAAGCCAGGTCCTGGGCTTAGTGCTGGACTACTTGCAGGCAGAGCCAGGTTCTGGAGTCTAGTTACAGGGCCTGGGGATCCCACAGCTCAGGTACTGTGTTCCTGACACAGTTGGGTATGGTGTCCATGTTTTCCCAAAGCTTGTGTTGGCCTGCTAGTGGGCAGGGCTGGGGCCCAGCTCATCCCAGGTGAGAGTCTGTCCTGCTGTTGGTGGGCTGGATTGCAGACTGAGAGATTTTGGTTTTCTTGCATCTGGTGTCTGCCCCCTGGTGGGAGAGGCTGTTCTAGAGGCTAATGCAGGCTTCCTGGAGAGCAGGGCTAGTGCCTGACCACTGGTGGATAGAGCTAGGTCTTGGTCTTCTGGTGGGCAGGGCTGTATGTAGAGGCATGTCTAGAGGTGGCTGTGCGCTCAGGATGTCTTTAGGCAGCCTGTTTTCTGATGGGTGGGGCTATGTCTTGTTGGGTGGGGCCAGGTCTTGGCATTAATGAACCAAGATGGCAGCCTCCAGCACCAGTGTTCAGGCAGTAGAATGAGCTCCCAAATATGGCTGCTGCCAGTGTCTGTGTCCCCAGGATGAGCCACAGCTGACCCCTGCCTCTCCGGGAGACTCTCCAAGACCAGCAGGTTAGTCTGGCCCAGACTGTTATCAAATTACCGCTTTTGTCCCAGTGCACATGATGTTTTGTGTGTGCACTTTAAGAATGAAGCTTATATTTCCCTCAGTCTGTTGGGACTCCCAAAAGTAAGCCCCACTGGCCTTCAAAGCCAAGTGTTCTGGGGGCTCGTCTTCCTGGTGCAGGACCCATGGGCTGGTGAGCCTGACGTGGGGCTCAGAACTCTCACTCCTCTGGGAGGACCTCTGCAATATAATTCTCCATTTTGTGGGTTGCCCACCTGAGCCTATGGGACTTGATTATATTGTGAATCCATGCCTTTCTACCTGTCTCAATATAGTTCCTTCTTTATGACTTTAGTTATAGAAGTTCATTTCTGGTAGGTTTCAGTGTTTTTCATAGATGACTGTTCTGAAGATAGTTATGGTTTTGGTTTGCTCTTGAGAGGAGGTGAGCTCAGTGTCTTTCTGCTCTGTCATCTTGGCTGATCCTCCAAACATAGACTCTTAAGTACTGTTTTTTTTTTCTTAGTAAATCAATAAAATCTATTGCAAATATGGCTTTTATGCCCACTTTTCTGGTTTCTTTTATTTTTTGTTTTTTTAATTTTTAAAATTTAAGTATAGTTGACACACAATATTTTATTAGTTTCAGGTGTACAACATAGTGATTCAACATTTATATACCTTATGAATTGATCACCATGATTAGTTTAGTAACCACCTGTCACCATAAAAAGTTATTGCAATATTATTGACTGTATTCCCTATGCTGTATATTACATCCCTGTGACTTATTTATTTTATAACTGTAAATGCAGCTTTAATGAGTATTTATTATAAGCTAGACACTGTCCACGTGCTTAACCTATATTTCTTATTACATTTCATAATCAAAACAAAACAGTAATTAGAATCTAATATTTCTTATTTGACAGATAAGGAAACTGAGGTTCAGATGGATTAAGATTAGTCATGGTCACAGTTTGATGAAGGTGTGTTTTGAATTCATACCTAGAAGACAAATAATGAGAAACCAAACCACAGTATTATCAGTAGGAATAGAGTTAAAAGGATAAGTTTGAGAGAGATTTATAAATTGTAATTCACAAAACTTGATATCCAATTGGCTACAGAAATTGCAGGAAAATTAAAAGCCAAGGATGCTCATCACATTTTTTATTTGGGGACTCTGAGGATTCCAGCAGAAGGTAAGAGATCACAGTTGAAGCAAAATCAAAAAATTGTGGTTTGGGCTTCCCTGGTGGTGCAGTGGTTGAGAGTCCACCTGCCAATGCAGGGTACACGGGTTTATGCCCCATTCCGGGAAGATCCCACATGCCGCAGAGCAGCTGGGCCCGTGAGCCATGACCACTGAGCCTGTGCGTCCGGAGCCTGTGCTCCACAATGGGAGAGGCTGCAACAGTGAGAGGCCCGCGTACCGCAAAAAAAATTTAAAAATTGTGGTTTGTACATGTTGAGTTTCAAGTATCTGTGGGATATCTAAGTAGATCTCTCCAGAAGGCAGTTAATGTATGGGTCTGTAGCTCAATGGGGAAGTTAGGTCAGAGTTCTGGGATCTATACTAAGAGGAGTTTGAAACACTCTTAGCACTGGAACAGTGTTATGTAAAATAATACATAGGGACTAATAACATACATTTAATGATAAAACATCTTAACTCTAAATAGTGTTGAAAAGGATAATAAGTTAAAAAGTAAAATTGTAATATAAGAATTCCTGAATGCTAGTCAGGGATTCAAAATGGAGACTAAATAGAATAGTACAGTTCTATTATCATAAAAAATTAATAGGAGATAGTTGAAATTACTGTAAAGCCACTGTGTAGAGAAGGTGCATCTTAGAACATGAAAAGTTATTTACAATAAAATGATATAAGATCCAGCAAAACGATCATAGGACAATTGCAGTGATGATGTAGGGTTAACTTAGTAGCTGAATTTCAACCTGTGCTCCTGGGTCTTTTCACTGCTGTATAATTGACCTCCAGCTGATTGATTCAAGTAAGCATAGAAAGATTCTATTCTGTTTCTGCTGCTTAATGTGATTGGGTGCCCTTGAGCTTCAGTAAAAATGAAAAGGAAAAAAACAGTTCTTCTCTGGAAAAGGTAACAGATGTTTCTTGTGCTATCAGATGATTGAGGAAGCAGTGTACGTCTGATCTGGTCATTAAAACCTGTATGATTTATTTAGAGGGGAGTTGACACTTCTGTGATTGGAAAGGGATGGGTACTTATGTTTAACTTTTGCTAACATTTCAGTAGTGATGATAAACCAAAATTAAACTAGCAGGTGTTAGTAGATGCATTTCTGGAAGCGAGGTTTTTTTTTGTTGGGAGAGTGGGTGGTGGAGGAGTACTTTAGTGAACTATACTGCCTTATTTTTCAAGATTTTAAACATCTTAAATCTATATAGTTTTTTTAAAATTACTACCCATAAATGTAGGGTGCAGAGACTTAACTTGAAGTAATAAGTACATAGAGATCTTGTAACTAAAAATAACATTTCAACAACAGTATTAAGCTTGTTACCATGTTCATTATCCAGGTTGCCTCTTCTCCATTATAATCATGAATTGAATCGTGTCAGATATCTAAGTTTAAAGTATTAGGTATTTGACTTCCTTGTTAGGGTAGAAGGATTGTTATTTTCAGAATGAGCTCCTTTTTTGTTAATTATGCATCATTATCATTTTTAAAATAACATTTTATAATTTTATAGCTCTTGGAATTCATGATTTTCTTTCCTTTGCTTACGCAGTTTTTATCTTTAGAAACAAGAAATGGATTTATCTCATAAAATGTTCTTTTGGAAAACATATCCATTATGTAAATCTACTTCAACTTTGAAAATTTTTATAAACAAGGGGAAAATTGAATATCTGTTTAGGAATGAAAAGATTCCAGAGTTTTTAGCTAGTGTCTTTTTCTAAGTTATTAGAATATTGGAACCTTCCAATTTAAGAGAATTCTCATTTGTGTTTATTTACTTTTCTTGATTGGTTCCAAATATAAATGTAGGTGTTAGTTGAGCTCACCTATGCTCTTTAATAACTTCCTTCCTATGAAATATACTTCCTGAGTGTGATGGCATTTTATGTGAGGCAATTTCCCTTGTTTCCTAATTTGAGGATTATGCTCCCCGGTTTGAAACCCTCTCCCATATGAACAGTTTATCTCAGTGTACTTTATTAACCACCTCCATTATTAAATGGAAGTGGTGATAATAGTGGGACCTGCTTCAAGATATAGGCAATAAGGAAAACTGAACACTTAGATTATTTTCCTATTCTTCATTGGCCAACTATCAGATTCTAACACTGAGGTTAGTTTAGGCTCAGATTATAATGCAGGACTTTTAACTAGAACAGACTGAAACAGTAGGAAATGCTGTACCTGTCTAAACTCAAAAGCCTCATGGCTTTATGAAGTCAATTTCATTCAGTATGAAACTTGATACAGAACTCATAGTTTTCTCCCAGAAGCTACAGTCTGGTTGAGGAGATACAAACAATTAGTACAACAGAGATGGCAGTGAATGCTGTAATAGGGGTAAAATTGAAGTCTTGGAAGAGTAGAGAAAGAAAGACATATTGTGATGAATTGCATTTATGAAGGTCTTATTGAGAGAGGTGCATTTGATTTGTGACTTGAAATGTGCCTAGGACTTTCAGGCAGATGTAGGTGTTAGGATGCCTTTAAAGGTATTGAGGGAGTATCCTAGTGTCCGGAGTCTCAACTGCTCCAGAGTTGGGTGATGTGTGGCTCCCGAGACTAAATTTTATCTAGTTAATGGAGTCACCCCCTGATAACCTCCTGACCTTTCACCTTTTCTCAGGATGGTCTGTGGACTAGATAATCCTGGGTCTTAGCTGACTAACCTGATCACACTTGACATATGCAGAAACCTAAGTCCAAGAGGTCTAGGAACAGATTCTTTGATGTGTGTCAAAAATTAAAGGTGACATGAGCTCACAGGAGAAAATCAGAGGAGAGATTTCAGGGGAAAGCAAAATGTTATTTTTCCAGATAAGTTGTTTTACACCGGTCTTTCCACCACCCTAATCTGAGGTTGGGTATAAGTGGGTAAATTTATTAGGTTTTGCTGGAAGGTGGAAGAATTTGAAGGAAACTTGAGAAATTATATAATTATTGGAGTTGTTAAACTTTCTCTTTTCAATAAAGATTTGAATGGGTCATTGCTTGGCTTCCATGGCATGAGCTATATCAGGTATTAATAAAATCTAGGGTTTTGCCTTTGACTGTGATATAACATCTGCCGTAATTTCCTTTTCTGCACTCAGTCACCAGAAGCTTGCTGGAAAAAACTTACTAAACTCAAAATCATCCCATTGCATTTATGACAAACTATTGTTCTTAGACCAGTTTGGTGAGTATTAACTTCACTTTCCTTTAGGAATATATTATTTCTGTAAGGTTTACCAGCTTCCAAGCAAAATCTTCAGCTGTTTTACTCTCCTAATCTATTTGACATGCTTACAAATGTCTGAAATTTTATTGCACCCAATTCAGGCAGACCTCTGGAACTCCCTGCCCCCATATTTAAAACTATTTAATTGGCCCCCTCAGGGGCACACAGAAAATTGGATAGCTCCTCTGGTCCTAATCCACTGGGGAACACTATATGTAGTCACTCACCCACTTGCAGAAAGCTGGAAAATTATTACCATGTGAGTAGAAAGAAGTAATATTTACATTTACTGTTTATGGCATGGGTAACTAATTTAAATGCTTTCAGGGACCAGGCAGGTGACAAAAAAACCCCACTGAAACTGGCAAGTGAAATTCGATAGGTGGTGGTTGTGCGATGTATTATGAACTTCTGCCATTTTGTCCATCTTAACGCATTCCAAAAATTTTGAATTGTAGTGAGAGGACCCCCAAAATATGTCTGTGGACCAAATGTGCTTCAGAAGCTAAGGTGTACTTAACCTTTCTGAGGTCAAAGATAATATGAGATCCTTGGGTGAGTGAGTGTTAAATGAGACTTAAAACAGTGTCTGGTGAATAGTAAGCACTCTATAATGTCACCTATTATTATTATACAAGAAGCCTTCCTTTGCTCATTGGAAATGAAGTGTTTACATGCCTTACATTTTCACATGAACTAGAATATTTAATTGATATCTGTCAATTCTTGAATAGCCATCCATTTCACAGTATTTCCGAGTAGTTGCTACCTGCTAGTCATTGTCTTGGAGTTGAGAGTTCAACAGTAAACAAGATACATAAAACTCTTTTCCTTATTGGAGCTTGGCCTAGTGGTAACAATAGACCCTTAATATGGTTATAATAAAATGTGATAAATACTATAATATGGAAGCTACTAGTTGATACAGGAACACTAACCTGACATAGACGACACGGAAGGCTTTGAGGAAGCATTCATTTTTGTGGTGATACTTGATGATACCATATCTTGAGGTCAGCTGTCAATTCCATGTTTTCAGGTTGATTATTCTCCACTTTTATCTTGGAGGAAACATATAAATTTATCCTTGCTGGAATAATCATTCTAGACTTAGGTTTGCTGTCCCTAGTTATTATACCTCTGTAAGTGTTAGCTTATATGGACTTAAAAAATACCTGATATGTGTAGTAAAAAATACCTGATATGCTGTAGTAACACAACGTGGGATGTTCTGATTTTATTAGATACTTCTATACCTAAAAGCACCTGGTTTTATAGTACTAAAAAATGGCATAGCAATGACTCAGTTCCATGATTGGGGCCCCAAATGCAATATATATGCATATATATATACATATACATACACACATATATTTATATATATTTACGTATATATTTGTATATATTTATGTTAGTAACCAATATATACAGATATACAGTGCTATTTTTTTTTATAGCCATGTATATGGAAACCAGAGATTTAGAAGTGGGGGTGGTTCTTCTCATTGTTAAACCTTTTGACAGATTCATAAAAATTTGTACCTATTTTCTGAGACTTTTAGTTTAGAAGTTTTAGTATCTAAGAGACTACATTTACACATATTTTCCTATAAGTTTATCATTGATCAACACTAGATAGATTCTTTTATGTGATTTTAAATCTCATCTGAAAGGGATCATACCTTAACTATCCTTAGCTAACATGTTTCTCTTGTTCCATATTATATTTTTGATATTTTATCTTTATGGATAGAAGTAGCTCTATCTAATGTATTTCAACTATTATTTATTATTGCATTGTATGAATATACCATAATTTATCTTTACCCTTTTGATGGACATTTAGATAATTAAAAATTTTTTTTGGCTATACAGTCCATATTATAATGAACATTCTTGTATATGTCTTTTGCAACATATAATTCTTTATGTACCTAGAAGTAGAATTTCTAGGTATTAGGGAAAAATCTACCTTTAGCTTTAATAGATAGTATTGATAGTTCTTTAATATGGTTGTATAAACTTACAACATAAAACAAAGTACAAACCTTAATATTGTCAGACTTCTCTGATATGTACCAGACCATCTCAGTTTTGTTTTACCTTGCACTTTCTTAATTACGAGTGTAATTGATTATCTAGGCATATATTTATTGGGCATTCAGAGTTTCTCTTCTGTAAATGGTGTCTTAAAATTATTTAAACCTAAGTTCGTTTGGTTGCCAGTATTCACAGATCTTCCCATGGCCAAAAAAGGGTCAGTGCCAACTTACCACTTTTTTGTTGTTTTTACCTCCCTCTTTGTGGTAGTTAATATCAGTCCTTTTTCTCAGATTGAATTTTTCTCTTTATTTTTTTCAAATTAAATTTTTTACTTGTATTTTTTGTCATGTAAATCAGATAAAACCTTCATATTTTACATATATAATTCATTCTCCAGGACTTTGTGATTAATTAACCATCACCAGAGATGTATGCAGATGAAACTATTTGAATTACTGCTAGTTATTATAGTCATCTCAGATACTTTCCTTCTGGTGTAATGCCCTAGACTCCGCCTCTGCAGGGTGTTTTTTCATTCCCACTGAGATTGCGGAGACTTTTTTAACTATAGTGTCTTTCATAATGATTATGAGCTTAGGGGGAACAGTCAGTGTGACTTACAGATACTGATGCCTGCTATACCAATATATATCACAACATTTTAGTAAAGGGAGTTTCTTTTTACCTCTCTTAAAGGATGAAGTTAGGGAGAAAATGAGGAGTGTTGTCTATTGGTTTGTCATGGCTTCACATCCACTTGTTTATTACTAAGTGAAGTTGTTTTGCTCTACTTGTTCGTGGCTTAAGTGAAGTTCTTACCTAAGGATGACGTTGTGTGTGTGTGGGGCTGTGTCAGGATGATGTCAGTAAAATTGCTGTCCTTGTCAGTATGCACATATGGAGGACCAGCTGTGATGTCATGGATATTTAAGCTTTAAATACCAAGAATTTGTGAGGACTTGTACCGCGAGTGTTTGGTCCGGGCAAGGCTACTCTTTGCAGATCTGAAGAGCTCTTTGAAGATCTTGAGAGACTTGCTTCCGTGTGGTCAGGCTACTCTTTGTTGGCAGTGGTGTTAAACCTTGCAGAAGTCTCTGGAAGAGAAGGGACGTCTGTTCCTGCTTTGGCAAGGCTGCTCCTCATAGGTAGTGGCAAAGCTGTGTAACAGTCCTTGGAGTGATGACCTTCAAAGCAGACCGCCTTGCCTGCCAACACCGGCACCATTATTCCACTAACACTGTGTTCTAGTAACAAGAGACTTTTGATTTGCACTGGCAGCTGGACATCAACTTTTGGTTGGCTAAGCTGACTCTTCCGAAAACCAGCTCATAGAAATGTACACCTCAACTAAATTCAACTTTATTTCTTTCACCTCCCTTCTGCCTGGAACAATAGTGTAATTAATCTCTCATTGGTTTGGAGTATGTAATAACATACTTATTGGCTTATTAAGAGACATGATCCTGTATGCTGTTGGCTTGTGAAGTATTATTATTAAAAATTATAATTCCCACAGTGAACTGTGCTAAATAAGTTGTTGGCGAAGACAGCCTCAGTCTCTGAGCAGTTTTCCAAAGACAAAGCAAGGACATATTCATGAATGGTAGCAGCAAAACTTTATTTTTCCGATTTCTCAAAGCCTTTGAATTTTGTCTATATTATGCCTGAGGATTCTTGGTATGTCAAATTCCTTTAGAGTGTCAGTGTTGGGTTTGGGTTCATTAAACTTACTAATAAAATTTAGGAACATGGTAGGAGTTTCAGATGGCACGTTGTAAATATATTTTCTGGTAAGTACATTGATTTTGACAAATTCAGACCAATCTGAATTTAACTTTGCCTTCCTTAGTCATGTACCCTGAAAGTTTGGACAAACAGCTTTTAACAGTAAAAATCAGCA
The DNA here is from genome assembly GCF_000442215.2 of Lipotes vexillifer. Classification (NCBI taxonomy): domain Eukaryota; kingdom Metazoa; phylum Chordata; class Mammalia; order Artiodactyla; family Lipotidae; genus Lipotes; species Lipotes vexillifer. Next base: position 2,556,839 of record NW_006779050.1, on the reverse strand, counting down.
AATTTTTGCCTTTTTTTTTGGTTTGTTAGTCTTTTCTATATAAGTTTAGTACTACATATGATACCCTGGGGCATTCTGGAGTCTGGTTCTAGTTACTGGTCTAATAACAATAGGCTAAGGTGTTAGAGGATTTATTAACTACCTCTTATAAGGGAGCTTCCTCAGACAAGGAAATAATGGTTTTTTTAAGCCAGGAAGGAAGGGCAACTTCCAAAGAATGAAAAGAACGTCCTTAGGCAATGGCAGTCAGTGGAGGGTGCTCCATAGGAGAGGACAAGGACGGATGGGTGAGTCATTCCTCCCCTTCATATTTCCCCTTTTAAGTAGCCAGAATCCCATCTTTGTGATTATTGTTTTATGGCCGCGAACAAAAGGCACACACAGAATTAAGTTGTATATTACTAGACTACAGAATCAGTTGAATTCCTACTATTTCATGGTCATCAGTTCATTCTTTAAGGTAGTAATTTGGGGTTTTAAGCTTGGCATTCTTTTGCAGTTTCATGGAAATGAGCCACCCTACCATAGGGTACTTTAATTCCTCATGCTCTTCAAACTGTTTTCGGGTGCCAGGGAGACATTGTTCTAGGTGATACTAAGTGAATACTTTGAATTGGTTATTTTCTCATAGGTCTTCAAAGTTTCTATCCTGGAATGCAATGTATATGTGTGTGCATCTCTATCTCTATTTGTATATAAATATATGTATATGTGTATACAAGTATGACATTATTTATCTTCACCTTCTCAACAGTGCAGTTTCAAATACCCTACAGTTCTCTAAGTCTCTGTTATCAGTTCTCTTTCTTGTATCAATATTTGCATTAATTGGAATCTTTCTTTGCAAACAAATAAAACTGTTGTTGGCTAACTTCAGTAATAAGTGAATTTGTTGAAGACATAAGGGAATTCATAGAATTGTTGGAAGACACGAGAATGAGGTTGGAAAATGGGTTGAAATGAAGAATTCTTGAGAGGCAAGAAGCATAAACTCCAGGAGTAGATCTGTAGCAGCACCAACAGGGCTCTGCCACTGAATGAATGAGGTGCATATTTTTCTCCTATCCTTGCATAATGATTTTAGTATTTAAATCCTAGAAGATATTTTTATTTTATTTTATTATTTTATTTTTTTGCGGTACGCGGGCCTCTCACTGTTGTGGCCTCTCCCGTCGCGGAGCACAGCCTCCGGACCCGCAGGCTCAGCGGCCATGGCTCACGGGCCCAGCCGCTCCGCGGCATGTGGGGTCTTCCCGGACCGTGGCACAAACCCGTGTCCCCTGCATCGGCAGGCAGACTCTCAACCACTGCGCCACCAGGGAAGCCCTAAAATGTAATCAATATAAAAATTAAGATATCTTGTGTTGTTTTTCATATTGAGTATCTGAAATATATCTATTTTATATTTACAGAACCTCTTTATTGAACTAGCCCCATTTCAAGTGCTCAGTTGTTATATGCAGCTATGCATACCTTATTAGACAGTGCAGATCTAGACTAGGAAATACATAATTATTAAACTCAATAGGGAGATTAGGAAAAAAGTTCTCAGAAATGTATAATTCTGTATAAAGTTTCAATTAAAGAACTTGATGTTGGAAAAATTAATTAGAAAAGGAAGGGATAATGGAATGTAAATTCTCAGAATAAGAGAATAGGGTCTCTGGGTAAGCGGAATGAGGTAAAGGTTTCCTTTTAAGGAAAGGTAAATAGAAGTTAGGGTAGAGAAAGACAAAAATAATTTTCACTCCTGTTATTTTAACTCCTATGCTACACGTTGGGGACAGTAAGTCCTATGAGTAAAAATGTAAACAGAGTGTTTGAAAAGAAACATTCTTAAGGATTAGAATGAATTATGAACAAAATAATCTATGAAAAATAGAATAAATTTGTTGAGCAAAGAATAAATAACATAGAGATGATAGAAATTAAGCAAATTGGTAGAAAAATATATATGAAATTTGGGAAAATGTAGATATTTGTTAAATGGCAATATCTGGTACATTTTTAAAACTTTTAATATGAAATAATGTTACACTTGCAGAAGAGTTGCAAAGGTAGTACAAACTATTCTTATATGCCCTTCCCTCAGCTTCTCCTAATGTTATATTTTACGGAACCCTGGTATACTTTTTCAAAATTAAGACATTAACGTTGGTACACTACATTAAATTAACTGCAGACATTTTTCAACTTACAGCTGGTATTTGTGTGTGTGTGTGTATGTGTTTCTCTTATAAATTTATACACAGAGATAGAGAAAACTGCCCATGGGAATGATCCTGAACTCTGTGGAGTGATGGGCTGCTGTGGAGGGCCTTACCTATGCATCCAGGTAGAAAAGCCTGACTCTAAGGTTAAATCTGGAGACTTCAACTGGCTGGGTGATAAGCAGTCATTGAAAATTGGGAAGGAAGTCAGGATAGAGGAAGTTATGGTCAGAAAAGAGGAGCTGAGAAGTGGTAACTTAGAAGGATGCCTAGAACTGCATAATAGGATATAATCAGAAGGCTTAATTGAGCATTCAAAAATACTTAATTCATGGATTTTGTACCTCTGTGGTCCAATTTAGCTGTTTCTCTAAACAAATAGAGATGAAATTGGCCATGATTGCAGCAAGAAAAATATTTTCTCTTTTATAGAAAATTAAAGCAAAAAGCAATTTAATAATTTTAATACTACAGATGTATTGAGATTATGATCTCTTTTTACACATTTGCTTGATAGGCTTGAGAGTGCTTTGAAAATTAGAGTATCTGTTATGAAGAATCTCCAGAATGTGCTCTTTTACTTTAGTGGGTACTATGCAAAAAACTATTGTTCTGAAGCTCCCAGAACTCTGTCACTTTTTTCTGAATACTTTATAATAAATTTATATTTTTTATTAGTGATCTCAGGCATAAAACTCTGTAGGTAAATATCTTGAAGATTCCAACTCTCTTTCCAAATTTCTTGTAAAGTTCCCCATGTAGATCCATCTATCAAAAAGATCACATTTAACAAAGAAAGGGAAATAAGAAGAAGAAGTCTTCAGCTTTCAATATCCATCTGTGTCAATACGTTTTGTAAAGAAGCTCTTAGGAATTAAACTCTGAGAGGCTGTCCTAGAGTCCTTCACATGGCCTGATTATTGCTTATGTCAGGTTTCATTCTTGTTATTCTTGGAGGCCAACTCAGATTCTGTCTTGTAAATGACTCTTTTCAAGTAGTATTTAGATTGCCAGAGAAAATACAAACAAAAGTGAAATGTGGGCCAAAGTAAATATTAACTTAAAAACTATGACCCTAGGTCCAAAATGAAGTAACTTTTTGGGCTAATATCTGCAGTTTTGCTAAGCTGTCTGCACTTGGAGTAAATGAGGAAGGAGGAGGACAAAAAGAGCTGAGGAGAGAAAATATTAGCGCTAATAGGCACAACCTAGGAGAGAAAGCAGATTTAGGAGTGAGATATATATTCTCCTCAATAACCCTGTGATAATCTGGCCATGACCATTTCTTCTGCAATCCCAGTTTGTCTGAGCATGTGGGAGTCTGCTGTCTTCCTTGGATCGTGGTGTTGCTTTCTCCAGGGCACCAGTATAGGCTTTCCTCTAAAAGTTTCTCATGCAGCCTCTCACCACCCTTGAAACAGGTCAAATTTGGTTCTGTGTTTTTCCATAGAGTTCTGCTCAGTCTTCTGAAATTGAGCCACTAAAGAGAGTCCTAGGGGAGAAATTTCACTGCCAAGGAAGATGTCACACTAGTTATTTATTCCTTTATGGGCTGAAGGCTTTCTCATGTAATTGGACAGATGCTTTCAGGTCTTAGACTTAATGCACTTTACAGTTTATCAAGTGCTTTCATATTTTATGGACGCATTTGTCTTCAGAGTAATAACCCTGTGAGGAGACCACAGCAGGTATTAGTATTGGTTATTTTATAAATAAGGAAATTGAGGCTTAAAGAGTTTTATCAATTTGTTAGATCTGTTAAAAAAAAAAAGAGAGAGAAAAAGAAATAAAGGGCCCAAATAGAGTCATTGACCCACAGGGCAGAAAATCAAGACTTATTTGCAGAATTGCAGTTTCAGCCTCTCCCAGGAATGTGACCTTTAAACAGACAATCTGAAATTTCCTGATGAGCACTTGTGAGGTAGTCTGCATAAGAAGACCTCTGCCTTGAATGAATGGGTAAACACAGCAGTCCCTGTGAATAGATGCATTCGCTGGTTAGGAGTAAATACAGATGAGAATATAATAGTGAAACCTCACAACTCAGATTGTGACTTGAACTGATGGGCCAGGACTTGAACCAAGCCAGAACCCAGATTGGGATTTGAACCCATTGTCTTTATTTATTTTTAAATATTTATTTTTTAATTTTATTTTTGGCTGTGTTGGGTCTTAGTTGCAGCACACGTGATCTTCGTTGGGATCCTCGTTGCGGCGCGCGGGATCCTTGTTTCGGCGTGTGGGCTTCTCTCTAGTTGTGGTGCATGGGCTCCAGAGCATGTGGGCTCCAGAATGCATGAGCTCTGTAGTTGTGGCACTCGGGCTTAGTTGCCCCACGGCATGTGGGATCTTAGTTCCCGGACCAGGGATCAAACCCATGTCCCCTGCATTGGAAGGCGGATTCTTAACCACTGGACCACCAGGGAATTTTAATTGAAATCACACACCTGGTCTCAGGATGTACTGAAGCTCAGGTTCTTTATGTCTCAGTGCAGAAAGAATTCAGTGAGAGACAAAATGGTGGTTAAGAAGCAGATTTATTTAGAGTGATACACATTCCATAGACAAAGTGTGATTTGTCTCAAAAAGTGAGTGTGGCCATGGGAGAAACACTCCACAGACAGTGTGGGCCATCTCAGAAGGTGAGAGGCCCCAAAATACAGGGTGATTAGTTTTTATCGTCTGGGTAATTTCATAGGCTGAAATTACCTATGAATTTCACAGGTAATTCATAGGTAATGAGCGGGAGGATTATTCCAACTATTTTGGGGAAGGGGCAGAGATTTCCAGGATTTGGGCCACCACCCACTTTTTGACCTTTGATGATTGGCCTCATGGCACTGGTGGGTGTGTCATTTAGCATGCTAATGTATTATAGTGAGTGTATAATGAGGCTCAAGGTCTACTGGAAGTCGAATCTTCTGCCATCTTGGACCTAGTTGGTTCTAGCCAGTTTATATTGTATCCAAAGGCTCTGTCATTCTTTTAAAGGTTGTGTCCTGCCCCCTTCCCTCCTGTTTCAATAGGAAATATCTCCTTAACTCTTGGAGACATTGTAGATTTTGTTGTTAAGACAACAGCTGCCTAACAAAGGCCATTCTTAGAGTCTCTGGCCAAGGTTGTTCTTGATAAAAGATGACCTCTGATTACTTTTTAGCTGAACAAAGAGGTGTCTGTTGTGGCCATCGCCATCTGCTGTACCTGAATTGGCACTTCTACAGAAGTTGAAACTCAGTTATGTACGATCACTGAGCAAGCCACTTGGCTTAAAAAGGTGATTCCTTCAATGGGGTCTTTCTTTGATTGGTTTGGGTCTTGGGGACCATGGCTCTGAAGCACATTCCAAATATTGGGAATTATCCTGCTTATAATCTCCCTAGTGTGTAATATTCTCTCAAAAGCTTTAAAGGCATGTTTGCAGCCACTAAATACCAAGCAAATGGTCTCCCTAAGACTGGAGCATCAGAGAAGGAGCAAAGAGAATGATGAACTTAAAAATTGTGAATCTGAAGTGGTGATCTGGGGTCAGTGAAAGATGTAAGAACTACAGAGTGGTAGCAGAGAGTGGCACTAATGCCTTAATTTTTTTAATCAGATCTCTAAGTTAGGCAGAGAGGAAAGAATTGTTTCAAACAAACAAACAAACAAACAAAAACAACAGGCCCCAAATGGAGTCATTTACCCCCAGGACAGCAAACCAAGACCTAATTGCAGTTTTATCCTCTCCCAGGAATGTGACCTTGAAACAGACACCCTGAAAGTTCCTGATTAGCACTAGTGAAGTAATCTGCATAAAAAGACCTTTGCAGTTCCCTTCCCCGCAAAAGAAGATGACCTGGCCTGAAACAATTCTTTTCTTTTTAATAATAATTTCCTTGTCCCACCCTCCGCCCGCCTATGAAAATCTTCCAGTTGTACAACTCCTCAGTCTATCTCTTTATTTGCTAGATGAAGTGCTGCCAGATTGATAAATTGCTTGATAGAGCAATTAGATCTTCAAATTTACTTAGTTGAATATTGTTTTTTAACAGTTCTTATGTAATTTATCACCTCTTCCCATAGTCTTTCTATTATATTATGCATGATTATTTTTCTCTTTGTTTTTATAATTCTTTTAATTAGAATATAGGTTTAAGTATGAAATATCTTTTTTTTGAAACATTTTTTGAGCAGCTTTATAATGCATATATTAAAATGACCAGAGAAATATTGTTATGGGCTATTTTCATGCAAGTCAAATATAGAAAGTGAAAATACATAATTATCTTAAAACTCTTATATAGGAATGCCATAAATTCTATACCATTCTAGCCATTAGCCTGTCTTCTGGAACTTTCCATGAATCTTTGAAATGTTTAATTTTGAGTCTGCTGCAACTAATTTCAATATAAGAAAATTCTTCATTTGGTATTTTCTTCAGTGATTTGAAACCTATTATGAAACATGAGTAACAAGAACACATTTGTCAATGATAAATAAGTGATGGGTCACATTTTCAAATTTGGGTAACTGTTGTATCTGGAAAATTGTACATAAATACCAAAGTTGAAAAACTTGCTGTACTCTGGAAACCAACATCATGATGCTAATGCACCTGTCTGTGTATGCTCACAAAGATAAATTATGATAAATATAATCATCACACCACAAAGTTTCTGATCATTTAAGAAGTGATCTTCAAGTGCCTGTATTTTGCAAATCTGTACCTTGACATATAATTTAGAATAATTAAATGGTGCCCTAACTGCGGTATTTTTTTAATGCATTTTGAGTTCAGCATTTTCATTTCAGATATGGAAAATGTCAACAGAACACTTTCAGGAGCCAAAACTTATTGCTGTTAGAAACAAAATACGTTCCAAATACTTTAAAGAAACTAACTTCACATTCTTAATATTTCTGAAGGGTTAAAAAGAGAAGGAAAACAATCATGACCACTGCAACACTTCAAAAAAAAAAATTTAACATGGATCATAAATACAAAATTTTCACAAGGCCCATGTATGCTGAATAAGAAAATAAAAATGGGGCTTCCCTGGTAGCGCAGTGGTTGAGAGTCCGCCTGCCGATGCAGGGGACACGGGTTCGTGCCCCGGTCCGGGAAGATCCCACATGCCGCGGAGCGGCTGGGCCCGTGAGCCATGGCCACCGAGCCTGCGCGTCCGGAGCCTGTGCTCCGCAACGGGAGAGACCACAACAGTGAGAGGCCCGTGTACCGCAAAAAAAAAAAAAAAAAAGGAAAAATTTACTTACCAATGTGGATATGTGACATTGCCTTGGACACAGTGGTCATTTGATCTGAAAGTTTATTATAACTGAATTTGAAGTTGTTTGATAGGATGGGTATATTTTGTACACCACTGCTATCTACCTGGAGAAGTGCTATAAAAAGGTGAATAAACCAAAATATTAGAGAATTCCATCATTTAGATGACATAATGGAATAATGGAATAATCTTAGCTACCTAATAATGGTTGACTGGTCTTGTTGTCAGACATTATATACCGCCAGCTAGAGGAATTGTGAATCCTGTAAAGTGGTTGAGAACTGTGGGAGGAGTAATTGCAATGTTCATTAAAAAAAACAATGACATACTAATTTGTTCATCATAGTTAACCAAAAATATTTGTTGAATGAAAGGATTCATTATTTTTAAACAGTATTAAACCTTTAAACATTATTTTTAAAGGTTTTAAATAAGTGTGAGCCATCTACATGGCATGAAAGTAATAATGACTTGATTGAAATTGTGTCTAAGCCTACAATATAATTTATTTTTGCCATAGAGAGAAATCACTAAAACTGAGGAAGCAATACTTTATATTTGTAAAAATGTTCAGTAATCTCTGGTAAATGCAATGCATCTTAACATTTTATCTTTTTGAAACAAAATTTAAAGAGATATAAACAAACAACCTACATTTATTGGTTTTGGAAATTGGGTACATATTCTCATGACAGTTGTTTCAAGGACATTTATTCCCAGTCACCATGAACAGATGCCTTTGAAGCTTACTTAAGAGTGAGTTGACACTTTATTCATTCACTCATTTGTTTTGAACACAGCGTGTAGCTAACGTGGTAATTTGTCATATAGAGGAATACAATCTTGGATTAGGTTCAGAGTACCACAGCATGTGTATTTGTGTGTGTGTGTGTGTGTGTGTGTGTGTGTGTGTGTGTGTGTGTGTGTGTTTGCCGGGGCAGTGGGGTTGGGGGGTGAGGGTGTTGAAACTCTATGTGAACTGAAATAGAGGTTCATTGGAATTTACTCCTAAATGTGTTCTAAACACAGGTGTATTACGATAAAGGCATATTTAGAGGCCCAGTGAGGAATAGGAGCAAATGGTGCTCTAGATGTCAGGAGCATTGGAATCCCCAATCTACCATTAATAAGACGACATTGGGTATTAATTTATACTGCCTTAGGTCAGTTTCCTCTTTTGTGTAGTGAAAGGCTTGGACTAAGTGAGATTGAGTTCTGTGACTCTCCTACTTATGTTTTTTTTTCAATAATTCCTACATTTGTCAAGTTAAGTTGTATCTTTTGTTTCCTTAAGATGTATAAATTTCATATTAATTGTTTAAAGTGAGTTATTGGTGATCAAATTTAATCTTGTCACAACATTTCATTCTGAAAAATTTCACTAATGGCATTAAATTCTATGTTTTTCCAACAATTGTTGAAATTAAGCCATTTGTCTCTGAAAACTAACTTAGTTTTGATAATTGGGGCAAAAGCCTTTGAAAAATCTGATCCAGGAGATAATTTCAAATTGCCACACAATTAGAAAGAGAACTCTGTCTGTCTTTCTCTTCCTTTCTGACTGTCTCTTTGCATCTCTCTGTCTCTTTCACTCTCTCACACACACAAACACACACAAAAAGAGAATTAAAAAATCTGAATTCTTTTTGTTTAAAAAAAGTTTATTTGACACTTGATAATAAGTAAATTGTAAAATAGCTCAGTATCAATTTTAAAAGCATGTATATAACTTGCATACTTATATCAAGTATTAGGTAAAATAAACGTCTGTGTCAATGCTTTGAAACTGGAAACCAATTAGGGCATTACAACTTTATTTTTAATTGATTTTTTTATTGCAGTATGACATACAGAAAAGTGGAGTTTTGTAAGTGAATAGCTTATGAATTATCACAAAGTGAAAAAAGACATAGAATTACCACTTAAGTTAAAAAAAAAAAAACATTATCAGGAGCCAGGCAGGCTCCTTATCCCTGTAAACTACTCCCTTTCTTCATCCCAAAGCTAACGAGTATTCTAACTTCTGATACCATCGATTAGTTTTACCTGAGTTGGAGCTTCATAAAAATGAAATCAGAATACATTATATATTATTTTGAATCTAGCTTCTTTGACTAATGAGATTTATGTATATTAATACATGTAGCATTTATGTGTGACATTAGTTTGTTCATTTTCATAGCCATTCTACTCTTGATGGACATTTGTGTTATTTCCAGTTTTAGGCTATTACAGGTAATGCTACTGTGAACACTTTGCACGTTTGGGCTGAACATATATACGCATTTTCTGGTGTTTTGTGTTGTGATATGGTTAAGGTTCAGTTATTTTAACATTTTATTGTAGGCTTTATTTTTGGATATATAATAAAATATATATTTTTGTCATTAGGTCAGTACATACAAGGTCTAGGCTACAAAATCATTTCAAAATATAAAGTTAGGGGCTTCCCTGGTGGCACAGTGGTTGAGAGTCCGCCTGCCGATGCAGGGGACACAGGTTCGTGTCTCGGTCCAGGAAGATGCCACATGCCGCGGAGCGGCTGGGCCCGTGAGCCATGGCTGCTGAGCCTGCGCATCTAGAGCCTATGCTCCGCATCGGGAGAGGCCATAACAGTGAGAGGCCTGCGTACCGAAAAAAAAAAAAAATACATATATATATAAATTTATTTGTAGGAATACTTGGTGTCAAAGGCTGTTCATATTACTACTTAGGAGTGGAATTTTGGTTGTTTTAGTGGATAATGCCAACAGTTTTTTCAAAGTGATTGTATTAATTTACACTCACAAAAAGTGTATGATATCCTGTTGTTCCGTATCCTTGCCAAAACTTATTATTTTATCTCTTTAATTTTAACCACTATTGTGTGTGTATGTGTGTGATTGTACTTCATAATAGTTAATATGCATTTCTCAGATTAAAAAACTGTGCTTGTTTTCAGATGTTTTTTACTCATTTGATAGCCTTTTTATTTTGGTGAAATGCCCTTTCAAGATTAGTTTTCATTTTTCTATTGAGTTGTTTGACTTTCTTTATTTCTTTATTTCTATTCTTGTTACAAGATGTTAGCTGGTCATATACATTGCAGATAAACTTCTCCCAATCTGTAGGTGACCAGTTTTCTCTTTTAATGATATTTTTAAGCAAATAAAACTTGCTTAATTTAATATACTCATATTTATGAAAAATCTTTATGGTTAATCCATTTTTATGTCCTCTTAAATTTTTTAACAACTCCAAAGTCTCATGAAGATGTTCTTCTAGCAGCTTTATTGTTTTGACTTTCAAATCATATTTTTCACTGAGAAATTTCAAAAGCATATTCTGATGCCAAGTTGAAGTCAATAAAAATAAATAGAAAAAAACCCCAAAACAAGAAACATTTCCGCTGCCTAAGCATGTGCTTTTTTTGTGGATATTAAAGTATCTTTGTGTTGGATTAGAGAGTTGAGATTAAAGATTAGTTCCTTCTAAATATTAACTTCCTTTTTGGTTTAACAAGCAAAGGGCATCAGAGAAATTGCCTAAATGCTGTGTGTTCAAAGTTTTGCAGTTTGTTGTTGGCTACTGGAATTCATCCAAGAAGTTGTCAAATACCTAAAGCTCTATTATGTTACAGTGAAATAATTATTGTACTTGGTATTTTCAGAATTTTTTGTTCTCTTTTCACTGTTCGATTTTACTTCCCTTGTGCCAGGAAGATAATTCACTCAGAGATTTTCAGAGATAAATAAACGGTTTAATGGTTTTATTTCAAGAATTATAAATCAGTTCTTCATAACTTACTGCCATATTTACTATGAATATACTCAAAGTAAACCAAAAGAAGGAAAATAAATCTGAAAAAAATAGGGGAAGAAAGGAGCAAATGAAAAGAAAATTGAATGAAAGGTTTTACATGAAGATGTTTACTGAGTCACCTTTGGTTGTCAGGAAAATGGACACATTCAGTTTTCACATGTGTACACACATACACAGTTCACAAAACAAATGCACATACAGGCTTTATATCTTTTTTCTTTGTCTTTATTTTTCAGTCATTTAAAATGAATATAATAATTTAATATTCAGCAATATACTGTTACTATAATACAATTGTATGTAGGCTATAAAATACACAAATATTCCCATAGCTACAACATTAGCAGATAGATGTTATTTTATTTTGAATGAAAGTCTTTCACTTTTGTGTATTTATTTAACCATCATACAGTATTTACAAATTGTGTTTGATCTTCTAGAATCATAAAACTAATTTAAAAGTTATCACTTCAAATTGTGAAACAAGAATTATTACACACTTTCTAAATTCTTGATTAAGACTTAGGGAGCTGGACCATAACTGATCACGACTGGTAAGAAGTTCACATAGTTAAAAATATCCATGGCTATGATATATTTTTTACTGTGACAGTTTTAGACATAATGCATCTGAAGTTAATTAAAACATAGTATGCATAAAAATGACTAATGTTTATTTAGGAGAATCA